>NW_009661369.1:993137-1028968 GCF_000708025.1 Charadrius vociferus
GCACTGGGGTCATTCCAGATTCTGTTCTCTTAGTCAAGATTTGAACACATTAGGCATATGGGGATCTATATGAAGGTAAATATAATGCAATATGGTATGCATGATGTGAATATATGGGAATATCTACACAGCTGCACCTAGGTTCCAGGTTGCTGTCTTTATTAACTGCATACAAACATATCAGCCCTCCGGATGTTGTTCAGCTGGGAGTTGTTTAGCTCTCGTGGGGAAGGCAGGGGCATGAATAAATATTACATGGTTTCTATATGCTATGTAATCAGTTGATTTTACAGCTGAAAATCTGTGCCAGTATCTGTAATAGGATCTTTCCTTGAAGAGGGAAAGGAATATTTTTATGGATAGGTACATACTTTTACAATTACATTTGTAATTAGCCACCTTGAAGAAAAAGATATGGATGTCAGAGGAAGGGCAAAACTCATTTGAAATTAGCTCCGTGGGAGAACCCTGAATAGTCAGTATTCTGAGATCTGCTTAAAGTCTGTTCATTTATCCAAATGATAATTTATTGGATGGATTTAATATTTCCAAGTGCAATGGGATTTGGGGTTTTATAATGCTGAAATAGATCATGTTGCTTTTCTGATAAAATAAAAGAAAAGAGGCCGAATGTAAATCTCATCCTTCTCTTGAACATTAAAAAGCATGTCTGGAAAACAGTGAATACAGAAGAAATATTTTGTTCATTATTATGCTTTTCAAAGGAGTGTAATAGGAGAGTTGTATTTCTGGAAGTATGCTAACTTTTGGGGATGGGAGGGGTGAACGATGCTTAGAGTAAGGCATGTTTCAGTAATACAAGTATCCAAAATAGTACCAGGCAGTAATCTGAGCACTCATTCTTATTGAAAATACCAACAGAGCACCACCCTACCAAGAAATGAAAATACTTTAACTGTTTCTAGCAAGTAGCGAGAAAGATGAATTAGAGCAGATGCCAGGACATGTGTAAATAACACCTGTGGGTACAGTGACCTTCCTGCATAATTAAGGCCAAATGAAAAACATGCTCTAGCAATCTGTTCTGAGGATTTAACCCCTGAATGTGTAGTGGTGCAACATTGTCATCTCGGGCACCCATGACAGCCACAGTCTTCTTCATGGCATGTGCTGTGAAGGTCAGGGTGCTGGAGAAGACTCTCATTGGCAAACCACACATCTCTTCACTGAGTTTCCAGATTGTTTCATGCTACTGCAGCAGGTCCAGAGGCAGATATGAGACTTGATGTTGTTGCACTGTGGTGCCAACCAGCACCAGCTTTTTTTTGAGTTCAGGTGTGTCAACAGTAGTTCTCGATCTTTCAGTTTCAAGCTGACTCCTGTGGATGCCAGTAAGTGCAGTGGCTGGGTTTGTGATTTCCTACCTGATCAATGGTTTGTTGTCTCCTTAATGGTGTACATCCCTCCTAAGTACACTGATTATATCACTGTCTTCCCTTGGACATGCAGACAGATCAATAACATTATTCTTGGAAAAGCCATACATGTGGACTAGATGATGTCTAGAGGTCTCTTCCCACCCCTGTCATTCTGTGATTGTGTGTGTTATGTCCCAGTTGCTGGCATACTGTTATTTGAAAAAGCAGTAACTTTGTGAACTTGATCTGTTTCTGTCACTTGAAATAATATCAAAGTTGTACGTAAATTCTCTCTCACACACTGATGTGAGAGAACACATGGGAAAATCACAGGGACATGTTTCTCATTAATTAAAAAATGCCCCAAACTCCAGAAAACGATAAACTAATAAAAATCAAATAACTGTGATAGTCCTTTACAAATAAATGGTGTGGTTAAAATCTGAAGAGCAAAAAGTGAAGTTTTTACAAAATATCATTAATTTCAATCAGACCTATTTCTGGGAAAGGAGACTTATGCTAACCACATGAAGAATTTTGATAAAATGCTGAATGCATTTATTTCCTCTGCTTCTTTCACTGGATTGGATCTACTGCAGAGATACCTTTGTCTACCTGATCATCACTTCAATTAGGACTTGTGAGACAAGCACTCCTGAGCTCGAGTATGAATCTGTGCCGTAATGTTAGAGTCTGAAAGGAGTGATTTAATTAGAACTTTACAGATTGCAAAGTTTCTAAACTATTTGTCATTCCATGTTACTCTTTCTCAGGCAGCAAAAGTGTTTGCCACTATTCTTCCGTTCTCACTTTCCTCACAATATCATTTCTATGCCTTATCTAACCTTTTTATTCTCCCTTAATCTGTGTCATATTCCAGTACTACACTGACAGAATGTCCTGTGAAACAATCTGAGTCAGATATTTTTTTAAGCATCCACAGAGGGTGGTTTTGTTGCCGTGATTGTTCTGTTCTGTTCCTTTGTTAATCAAATTGTTTCATTAAGAGATTCCCACTTCACCCTGTCCTTCAACAAAGCAGTTGCTTGTTTGCTTCTGTACAAATGGGTTCTTTTCACTAATGTGGTTTATTGCATGGCCTTATAAACAGAACAGTAACAGCAGTAAAGTACAGAGTAAGAATAGAAATAAGAACCATAGAATCATAGAATGGTTTAGGTTGGAAGGGACCTTAAAGATCATCTAGTTCCAACCCCCCTGCCATGGGCAGGGATACCTTCCACTAGACCAGGTTGCTCAAAGCCCCATAAGCAATTCAGGCTGGTGAGTTCTTATATCTGGGAATGTCTTATATGTGCTCTATTGCCTGAAAGAATGTTGCAAGGAACAACTTCCTTGGGTTTTTTTTTATATTATTTGTGGTTGAGATGATGGTGAAGGTAAATTTCAGCCTGGATGTTTCTGAACTTTGTGAAAAATGGGACTCAAATCAGGATTTCCAGCAAGTTTAACTGGAATGGTGCTTCAAGTGCTAGGACTCTTGCTCTGTTAGGACTTTCAAGACATTCCCCTGGCACAGCTTCCCTTTAGATCACTGGAAGATAAAATTTCAAAACCGAATTCAAATATGACCTGAAATCTGGACTGAAATTCCATATACACTCTGCAGTTGGAATAAGTGGTCACGGTCACCAAAACTACATTTTCACAGCCCCGTTGAGCTGATCCAGTTGTTGTGGTTGAGCAGTGGTCATGTGCATATCACTCCTCTGCTGCCCTGCTCGGAGAGGGAGCCCTGCTCCTTCACGTGCACCGGCTCTGACAAACATCTGACCCTGCAGTAAGCCCACGCTTCAGGGACAGAAGCAATGTGACCTGTTGGCTCTCCCACATAGGTCAGCTTTCTGTCAATTTAGATTTCTAAACTGACTCACTGTAGAGTCACACGAGTGTTGCCAAAGCCAATGCAAGTTTTCCAGAAAGATCTCCAGGCTTGCCTGGGAGACATCACAAAGCAGAAAGCCATCTTCTCTTTGACTATTTCTTCTGGTGGCCAGTGGCCTTACCTGAAGAAGACCTGTGTCATATTTCCAGTCTCCCCCCTCCAACCTACCTCATGGTCATTGATTTGCACTGTGGTGTGGGTTAGGGAGGATGCGAGAGAAGAAAGATTTTATGTGTAAAAGTCCCCAAAGGGGACATATTAAAAAAAATTAAAAAAAAAAGACGATAAGGGTGCATGGCCCTTTCTACCTCCCTCCCATTATGTTTTGTCTCCTTCCCTCAGGACAGACTCTGACAGGATGTTCTGCAGGAATACAGCTAATTACTTAGATGTGAGTAGCTGCATTTTTGAAGCCGAGCAGGGAACACTTCTGGGTGCACGTGCATTAATGCTGCTGCACGAATTTCTGCAAGACAGGAAGCTGAGATGAGCATTTGCAAAAATGACCGTTCTGCTTCTTTGTATATAAACAGTTGGTTTAAGTCTCTTAATTCCTAAATTTCTTTCAGAAAAATTATTAGCTGCCCCGTTTCTGCTGGAAGCAAAATTGCCCAGCATTCAGCAGTGCTGGGAAACTTATTGGCAACCGTAAACCTATACCCTAGATAAGTCATTACCCTATCTGGCTTCCAGTTTCTACAGGTGCTTGGATTAAAGCTGTTCCCACATAAAGGAGTGAGAAATGAGCAGCATCTTGCATTCATTCTGCCAATATTTACATGTTTCAAACCTTTAAACTGGGCATGGTGGAGAATGAAGTCAGCTCTCCTATTAGAACTGGAGTATAATTATTTTCTCCTTTTGACACTACCCTACTATGCATAGACTACTAAAGTAGTTTTTGGAATAAGGCTGGAATCAAGTTGCCCTGGTGAGCTCAGTAACCACCAGGCTCTCTCTGAGCTATTGAAGTTCACCTGTCCATCTGGCCCCAAGGGTTGCGACTGTCTCATCGGCTAAAGAGGGACTGTAATGGTTAGACATATACGGTGAGAAGGCTGGTCATCTAATGTCTACGTTTGCTGAATTCAAAAGAATGCTTTCACACCTCATAATTGCTAAGGTAATGATCAAATTATCTATAGAGATCTTTAAGTGTAAAATAAGAGTATATGTATGACACTGAATGAGGAATTACAGATAAATCAGTATTAAAACGAATAAGCCCAATTAATTTCTTATACTGATTAAAATCTAGAAAAAAAAAAAATTCTTTGAAATCCAGTGACTATTATTTGACATAATAATGTGCCAGGGCACATAACTGCAAGGAAACTGAAGCATTACCAGTGACTGGCTGCCAAACTGACCCAAAGGTGTGATGGAATTGATTCATTATTTTCTTTTCAAAAGCATAAAATGTAAATAATTATTACATTTCCCCCCCTCAGGGACCAGAATGCCATCCTCGGTCTTTATGGAATAACACTGAGCTTGGAGAAAAGCTTATAGCTTCAATAGTTCTTTGCAACATCCCAGGAATGTACAATATTCACAGTTTAAAGAGCTTGTCACAGTTCTCCTTTTAAATATGTAAACAGAAACAAGCATTTAAACTGTAGAGACAAACTCTGTTGCAGGCAGACCCCAACAGAGGATTTATTTTTATTGCTTCTTTTATTTTTACCCTGCACATGAAGGCTGTCTACATATATGTGACAGGAAATGTTCCCTACCTCTACAAAGACATAAGAGAAGGTTTTCAAAGATTTCAGTAACTATGAAGTTTACTTACTTTGGCCTTTGAAATGGTGTGTGCCCCTGATTTAGCTGAAAATGAAGAATGCTGAGGCAGGCTACAGTTTCTTCCATTAAAGAGTCCTCATTCTCTTTTTCATGTGGAAATAGAGGAAGGTCATGTTACCCTAAAATACGTCTTTCTGGATCAAAGCCCTGTTGCTTTTGAGCCCTGGGAACTGTGTTTTCCAGTTCACCATCCTCCAAAGTGCCAAGGCTTTTTCCTTTAATCGCAGCCATACCCACAGTGCAGCCAAAGCCTGCCCTATAAATTGAAGATACTCCCTTGGTCAAGAATTACCATTAGCACAAGAGACTTGGAAAACACCCGTTTGCTATCAAAAACTGCCATCACCTACATTGCAGCCCAATTTTACATCTTCCTGCTTTTAATTTCACAAGGAGGTGGATATTAGCCATAGCAGTGACATCTGCCGAAGGTCCTGTTGCCACCCATGTCCCTCAGGCATCCCCCAGCACGCTTCTGCTGGTTGGCAACCCCTTCTGCAAAGCAAAGTGCACTTGTTGAGCTGGATTTCTCCCCAACAGAGTGCCAGGAGCTCAAAGGGAGAATGCAAGGTGACTATTTAGTCAGCTTTCTAAAGTGCTCTCCTTACCGAAACAAAAAAACTGAGTGAGCAGATTTTCGTTTCACCCCAGGATCTCTGTCATGGCTAAGCCTGGCCCCATGCAGAGCTGAAGCCATCCCCGGGTGCAGGCAGGACCCCACGTGCTGGGACCATCCTGCACCCTGCCAGGCGCCTTGGGGTGCTCTCAGATACAGCCGGGCTGCACAGCCAAAGGTGGGTTTTAGGCTATCAACAAGGCAGCTGGGTGGTCAGGAGGCCTCAGGGCACACTGGGCTCAGTCCTGCTCATGGTCTTGCCCTTAGCTGCGGCAATGTTATAACCTGAGTGCTGAGGTAGGGAAGCTCATTTTCAAAGCACACAGAAGAGTTTTTGGCTTTCACAGTAGTGTTTCTGTGCTGTTTGACCACGCTGGTAGCATCTGGTTCAGTTTAGCAGAGCAGTATAGAGAAGCTAACCATAAATGGGTTTAAAGCAAACAACCTGCCCCTTTATAACTTTTGTGTTCTCCCAGTTTCCTCTGGGAAAATATTGCAACCAGCCTTTCGAGCTCATGGCATTCTCCTGATGGGACCCAAGTGTCCCCAGTGCCATTACAGGAGCCTTTGCTCAGAGGACGGTGCGTTGTCACCATGCCCTGTGGCACTCCATGCAGTTGCCCAAAGCTGCTGCTTGTGCATCGCCACACATATTCCCGATGGCCCCGGGAACTGCTCTGTGCTGTTTGCAACTTCAGGCTAATTCTGAGATGATAGGGTTCATGAGGTGGGCAGTGCCAGTGCATGGATACTCCAGTGAAGAAAATCTTCTTTGGAAACACAGTCACTACAGCGGATCCTGTGGATGCATCATTTTCCAGAGTGGTTCTGTTAATTAAATTCTCTCTTGTACCCACAGCTATTAGAATAAATGACAGTTCCTACACTGTGTAGTGACAAGGCCTTGAGCTAACAAGCATTAACCTTATGAAATACGATTTTGCTCCATTCAGTTTTTCTATGGGACCATTTAGTGACCTGATGGACTTGTAAACTCTGGAAACATTCTTTTAGTCTGAGGTTACACAGTTTCTTTATAATGCATAAGTTGAAAGCCCCATAGTGACAGAGACCTAAATTATGAGCATCAGGAAATGCTCAAGAGAATCACAAACATAAAAGAAAAAGTAATGATCCTTCAATCACAAGAACTTGGGTTTCAGGGTAAAAATGTCCTCGTCAGGGCTGGAGAAGGGATGAAAACCCAAGCAGCTGAGGTGGACAGAGGTAGAAGAAATTAATTTAGCCAAACCTAGTTATGTTGGAAAACAAGGTACTTCCCTCTGTTGATGTTCGTCTTCCTGAGAAAAACAGCTCTGAAACCTCCAGAGCTTTAAATTCCTTCCACACTGCGAGAAATTGGTAGGTGTTTCACTGCCAAGAACAAACCACATCTGCAGGCAAGGGTGGGGAGACTGAAGGAAAACACCACATTGCCACCTTTACCTTATTTAACAGTCTAGAGGGAAGTTAAACATTTTTACTATTCCCATTGAAGCAATAGAAAAAACACAGTATTATGAATGAGAATTTAGTCATCCATATACGTGTGTGTGTGTGTGTGCGCGCGTGTGTGCAAGCACATGCTGCTCTCCTAACACAGTCAAATTGGAAATGGTTATTTCAGCCAGGATTGCATTGTTGTAAAAAAACCTTTTAGACGGACAAGTTTACAGTTTAGTTTTCTATAAGCCCAGTAAAAGAACGGAGAGAGAAATTAGAAAACAGAAAGAACAAAGCTGAAATGGAGTAAGTCTGTTGATCTGGCTCTTTTCAGCAGCACCCAGACTGACAAGAAAATCACTTACTGATTGACAGTTTAACAGGTATGAACCTTCCCAGCATTGTCAGCACTGGCATTTTATCCAGGTATATAACAGTAATCATAATAGCGAAGCTGGAACTCAGGGCATACAGTATTTCTTGCAAATGGTGTGAAACTGTATTTATACATGGTATGAGGCTAGTACGTCTGTGCTATTAGCATTGATATTTGTGTCTGCATTTACCCATTTAAATGAACAATGTGGTTTTAATGTTTATGAAAAGACAGATTCTGTTCTCCACCTAGAGCACTGGGAGGCATTTGAAAGAAAACAATGGAAATGAATCCATATTGTGCCATCAGTATGGCCATGCTCTGTTTTGAAGAGGCTGCGCTCAACACCAGCTATTTCGAGCTACTTCAGTTTATTTCACAAGGCTGCTACTCCTCCCCATGGGTTTGCATGTGAGCCACCAGCCTCTAGGCAGCCTGCGAACAGGATCACCCACCCATTAAATCGCCGTACAGAGATCACAGCTGGAAGTAAAACCTTACATCCCCCTGCCCCAGCAGGCTGCCCGTCTGTGTTGAGGGAGGGAGTGAAAAGGAGCATGTGTTTCCCAGATAGACTTGTTTCCCCTGGGAGTTAGGCTGAGCACATCCCACATACTTCACATAAGCTACTGAAGAGCCCTCACTTAGTTAAGAGCTTTGAGTGGTTTGCTGGAGGGGTAGGATCTAACTAGCCTGTCTGTAGGAAGGCATCATATACCATTCCTACCTCCCTGGTCCTCCCCAGTCACCCAGACAGTCACCTTTTAATGTGTGTAAAGCAGTATGCTAAACTGGATTCAGGGGGTGTATCTTCAGAGGGTAACACACAAAGACCGAAAGCCAAAGGAAGAGAACAGGGAATCTCCTAAACCTCCCATCCAACCCAAAGAACCTCCTCCAGGCCCACCAACGGCAGCCTTCAACAGAAACACAAACCCAGAACTAAATGGTGATCACAATTATGTTTTGTGCTTGAAAAAACAATTAGATAAGTGATACTTCCAAGAAAGTAAACTACTTCTATTAATGCTTGCTACAGACCTAAACACTTTCTGAAATACAGCAGCTTGCAGCTGGAGAAAGAGAATACCACAACATTTATGTGTAATCATTAAGAATTATGTTAAACAGTTTGATGGGGAGAAAGAGCAGTTTTCCTCAAGAAAAATTTCTAAAGAAAGAACTCACAACTTTTGGAAACAAGATCCAGTGTACCAGATGTCTCTGATATGAATAAGTAATTTCAAATGTTTCTTACTGTTGCTACAACTTGTTCAGCTTCATGGCGTTCAGCAAAAGGCAGCCTCTTTGCACAGAGAGATTTCCACACAGCTGTTAGTATCTCCATTACAAGTCTGATCACAAATCCACTGAAATCAAAAGGCCTCTCCTCATCTTCCAGTGGGACTGAGCTGGAGGGACATTTTATGCAACTGGAAACAATGGCCAAGAACGAAGCAAAGGATTATAGAGGATTTCTTAGGAACAAACTGCAAGGCACCATACAGGATTGAATCTTCATCATCAAGAAGAGTCAGCATCTTTTAGAAATCCAGGATGCATTTTTTTAAAACTTGGTAGAACATTAACTACTCCAAGTTCTCTGAGGTTACACCCCAGCCCAGTCCTTGGAGTGATGCTATCACGTTCCCTTTTGGCTTCCTTTCCCTTGCAAGGGACAGAGGAAAGAGGACAGAGATAGCAACAGAAAGTAAATAACATAAAAGGACGATATTAGTAAATATATTTGTTTCCTGTCAATCTCAATACAAACTGGAGAGAGGCGATAAGAAGAACCACCTCTCCCGTCTCCAGCCAGGGCCCGTGCTTCCAGCTGAGGCAGACAGAGGGAAAGAGCAGATGCCTCCATGGGTACAGCAGAGACAGGACAACTGACAGTTGCTTCTTCTTACGATGCAATTCATTGTAAAGAGAAGTTATTTTCTTTTACAAAGCACGTTGCCTTAACATTTTTTTTTCTGAGCTTCCTGCTCAGCCATGAGGTTTGTCATACTTCAGTCTTCCCGGCTTGGTAGTTACCGCCAAAGACCCTGGTCAACAGAGGTTTAAGGCAGACTGATTTTCAGATCCTACAGATACTGTTAGTGAAGCCTATAAGGAACCAGAGGAAACCTCCTTTGATGGAGCCCTTGCTTGCCGACTGAGCACACCGCCTTCTTCCCCTCTCTGTATGAACTGACACACTACTCTCTGGAAGAAACACAGGACACACAGACATTTGGACAGATATATCTGTCCCTATGCCTTCAAGATGATTAAGTTTAGTGCTTGGGTTGCTCAGCCACAACTCTCCTTTGGAAACAAAAAACCAACAAACCAGAAAACCTTGTGGAAAAAGATTCCTTGAAAAAGAAAACTTATTAAAGAAAGGGTTTTATTCTGCATTTAGTACGGAGCAGACTTTGACATGCACAACATCAGTTATTGAAACAGTCAAATAAAATGTAATCTGGTCAAGACAAAAATAAAGATGGGTTATGTACATATTTCAAATATGTAGTCATATTACATGGCATATCTTTTCGAAGGAAAAGACTGTCAAGCTATAGATAGATCAGCTGCATCAGATTTTCTGTTACCAAACTGTAGCAGTGAAATAGTTAACAAGTCTGGCTTTTACATTGTCATAAGCAGACTTCATTGCTAGCATCCCACTGAGATGAATGAAGGCAGCTTATGTCTAGTGTTATTGTTTCCATGTGTTTGGCTCCAGACCCAAGCCAGCATTCCCCTCAGTTTATACTTGAAAGGTTATCTTCACAACCAGAAGAGACAGAAACTTTCTGTAAATATATGTACGTGTAAAAAGAAGGGCAAATACAGGTTAACTCCACTTATTCAGTTCCAGCTTTCCTGAATTAATGTTTTGATAGTAATAGCAAAAAGAATTTTGTTTACAGAGGCTTCTGATTATCTGAGTGGCTGAGATGTCCCTTACAGCACATTTGCTCTGTTTTAAATATACAGGGCAATCTGATCGATACTAACGTAGTGCTATCTCGTGGTTGATAATTTTTAGTCTTTTAGGCTAGGCGATGAAGTACCAACTAACAAAGAACACAGCAAAGTATGCAACAAAGAATTGCAAATGGAGGAAACAAAGTCTGAATGTAGTTTTGAAAGGGGAAGGCAAACAATCTGCATTTAGGTAAATGAAAATACCGCTTGTAACAATAGTGCTCCAGAAGGAAAACGTGTGTAATGAGTGGAAGTATTTCAGTTGGCTTGAGTTTCACCATGTCATTCCCTCTAAAGCCTGGGCTTGTTTCCCTTTCCCCATCAGTAATCTACCACTGAAGTTTCTGCAGGGAAGAGTACACGTTGTTGCGCATTACCTGTGGTTCCCTGGAGACAGGAAGGATTCAGAAACAGCTTATACAGATCGTTATTTTTACCCTGCCTTGAAAATTATCCTTTTTTTCTGAATGACAGGATTCAGATAAAGGATAATTATTGAAGTATTTCTCCTAAGGAACAATAGAAGTACTAAATACAGTGTCTTCAGCAATATCTATTTTTGTTTTTTGCTGAATCCAGAATTCTTCTGATACAGAGTCTCATACATACTCCCCAGCTATAATACTATGTGGTTCCTGTTTTCTGTAGTACTAGCAAAGAGCTTGGGATTTTTCCTCTTTAGAACATGAGATTTGTATTTTATTTTAAAACTGATCTATGAGGATATCATTCCATGGACTATTTTATTAGACACCTGGCAAGAAAGGAGGTAATAGGTTGACAAGGGTGATGTAGGAATGGCATTGCAGTGCCTAACTTCCAGGCACCCCCTTCACTTAAGGTAGTCAGTGCCACATACAGAGAGCCATCAGACCTGTCTTCAGGTGACCTCAGTTCCAGCTTTGTCCTGACCCCTCAGTTTCTTGTCAGCAAGAGGCCTCTGAAAGCTTCACACTGCCATGAGGAAAAATGGACTCAGGTGGAATTTAGTGTGTCTGAATATGGTCCCTGGGAGCTCAGAGGATCAGATCCACAAAAACCAGTCTGCAGACTGGGATGCAGATCTATAAGCTGATTGGAAATGGGAAAGAGCAGTGGTTATGTCTTAAGCTCGGTCCTTTTCAGGAACAGACCCAGAACAGGACTTTAACACTTCTATTCTGTGGGATGTCCTTCTTTAGGCATCTTAGTCCAAAGCTGAGGTCCAGATATCATCATTCATGTGCTCAACAGCAAAAGCACAGGCTCCCTCAGGGGCTCTATTGCCCCCAGAATATTAGTTACTCAGATAAGCTACAGCTGGGTAGATAATTTGAGAATTACAACTCTTGCTGTAGGCACCAAATGTTCACAAAGGAAGGACTAAAACTATTAAATATATAAAATACATTAAAATATAAAGCCCATGCTATTAATTATGTGGGCTTTTTTTCCTGTAAAATGCTCTTCTTCATGGATTTCTAGTTTCCATGACTGAATTTGCTAAACAGCCAGAGACAAGGTCAATTTTTAAATGTAGAAATGTTCTAATAAGCTTTTGCTAAAGGAAGCCTTTGGCCACCTCAGAATCGAAAGCAGCAGGCCCGTTTCTCATCCAGCATAAAGTGACATGAGTGCTACACTGATCTACACAGGAATGCAAGAACCTGTCATACAAAGAGCTGTTGCTCTATCCAACTTAATCCCATTGAATTTTCCTAACGCTGACCAACGTAGCTCCTCAGGTCCATTAGCAATGTCAGTCTTCTGGAGCTAGGATGACAGGCTTCAGCATTAGCTGTTCAGTGAAACTCTGCATGACTTGTATTCAAAACTTCACCAGTTCATCGTTACAGGCAGTTCAAAAGTGACATTTTCTGAGAGTCATTATGCAAATTTTGAAAGGTCTTGCAGAAAGCCTGTGAGGTCTGTGCAGTTGGTGCAGGTGAGGTGTTTCAGAGAAGCCAAGCCAAAACCAATAGGGACAGGGTGACCTGGAAAGGTCCATCCTTTCAATTGTTGTTATGGTGGCATATTGCTTGAGGAATATTAATTGCCTCTTAATGAAGGTTTGTTTTGATGGGGGAAGCAGGAGTGAACATGATTTTTTATTTTCTTTAAGAGATGCTGAAAGAACAGTCTACAATCAAATTCCTATCATTAGTTAATGACAACAGAACAGAAATAATGAGGTTAAGGCTGTGGCAGAGAAAAATTAGCCTAAATGGAGAACTCTTCATCTGTAGAGTTATACAGAGATGGATTTTGTCATAGCAAGTTGTGTAAACATTTTCATCAAAACCATAGAGGCTTAGATTAGATACCTTTCTAACAAAGATAGTTCCCAGGCTAATAGGTTCGAGATGAGGGATGGACTAAATGCCCTCCCTTTTTCAGCTAGGTCTCAATCCCTTCTTCTTTATGCACATTGTCCTCCTGTCCTTGAATGACTCAAGAAAAACTACAAGAATTCTTTGGGCTATTTTATGACCCAGCTTTTACTCTTTTGTTTCCATTATGATCCCTTCTGAATCCTCTGGGATCACAAGCTCTGTCTCCCTTGGCTGCAGAAATTTAATAAGAATGAAATTTTGATCTTGGTTGCATCTATTCAGTCCCAGTATAATAAATAGCATTAAGTGAGTAAAATGGTAATTAGAAAACACAACTAAGGTTAAGTGTGAGGGGAATCTTTCAGTCTCTCTCACGCTCTTAGGGCTCAGGTTCTTCTTTATGGCTACATACCAAATACTATGTTCCCAACAAGAAGGCAATAATCTTGTCTGGGATGCAGGCTTGGAGCTCTTTTGGCTGCTGGGTGGGGAATGCAGTGGCTTGGCAGCACGGACCCAGTGCAGCAACAGTTTCAGCCTGAATCATCCTCCTGCGTTCCATGAATATCAGCAAATTTAGCCCTTCAGCTCCCAGATTTGAAAAGATCTATTTCAGCAGAAACAAACTCACAACAGAAGTGCGTGCAGGAATGAAAATAACACCAGGAGGGAAGAGAAGGGATTATGAGCAGGTAACATTGCTTGAATGGTGAGAGTGTCTATTATGCTTTTATTTGTATTTGTATCTCATAATGGCATTGAATAGCACAATTATATTGAACCTGCACAGGGCTCACATGAGCAGCAAGACACAGTCACTGAAATCAAAGGAATTAAGGTGCTCCTTAGCACTACCTCCTGAGGGACACCCATGTCTACAAGTAAACTGTAACAAAAGGCAGAAAATCAGGTCACCCAGCCTCGGTTGCGTGAGGAAGGGTGCACCACCCATAGAGGCTTACACAAGTCATGGGCTTTCCTTGTGCACAAGGCAGCTGCAAAAGCAGGATCCGTTCTGCATTGAGGTGTTAGTTAGGCAGTGGAAACTATTGAGAACATCATTTCCATCGTGCTAGCATTGTGCAGCAAACACTGTGGAGAGCTCTCCTCTCCTTTCTTCAGCGTTGTGTTAAAACCATCAGTGTAACGGGAGCCGGGGCCACATGCGAAGTACAACCTGGAGCCATCACTCCAGGCGCTCACACAGACACTCACCTAGGCTGACATGCCACATTCACAAAGCTACCAGCAGGAAACCAACCCAGCAAACACTCCACCATGGGGAAAGGAGACCCCTTCCAGCTGCCAAGGCAGTGGGGAGGCCATTTTGCATGTGATGGTAGACCCTGCAGAAATGCAGATCTCCTTGGGCCTGGAAAATTGCTATATTAAAGGTACATCTGTGTTTTCTTCTTTAACTATACAAGTTGTAGGGTATCACACCTGGTCTTCAAAATCTCTCTGTCATGCCTCCGTGTGAGAAGGCTTTTCCAGGGACCACAGGCACCTTGTATCAACTGTGCTACAGATCTACTAATTCTTATACTACAGATGAATACCCATACGGTACCTTGTTTTTCAGGTCTTCTTATCTCTTATGAAGATTTTGAGTAGTTGTCATAGAAGTATGGTCCTCAGATTTAAAAGCAGATTGAATTTGTGGCTGTTTCCCTTCAGTTTGGAGCACAAATACAGGATCCTGTCAACTGCTGGAAAGAAATACTTGAAGATTTAATTACCTTCCCTGTTTCTGCCCAAGTGGCTGCTTGGAAAATAGCTGCAATGGAGGCAGTCTTGTGATAGAACATTGCTTTAAGGAGACTTCAGGTCAAGAAAAAATGTGTAAACTAATGAAGAGAAAACTACTAACAAGCTGGGAAATCAGAAAATGGGAATATATGGTCCTTTTCCTGCTTTTCACTGAGCTCTTGGTTTGGAATCTGTAGTGGAACAACAGTATTTCCAGAAAGAAGCTGGGAAGTTTGTTTAGGTAGAATTTAAGATGTCTAGTTTACTATTTGAGATTTATGGATATTTGTGTCCAGTTTTCCTGGACAAATCACTGTTATGAATAGCAGTGTTTCTGACATACAGGATTCAGGCAGGCAATGTGTGTGGGATGTCCCTGTGGACTGAAGTCCCTGTGCTTGTGCTATGCGGAGAAAGCATGTGAGGTTTTCTATGCAAAATTCAGGCTAAAAATACAGGACTGCCTACCTGACACAGAGTATGTTCCTGGGTTACTCTAATTCTCCTTTCTGGCTCTCAGCAGCCAGGGCAGATGGCAATGCTATTGGCATCCTTTGTCATTTTATGTGCTTTGAGGAAGGAACAGGAGGGAGCCAAGCACCTGAGAAGATCTGTCCCTTCTCTCTGTCCATCCTCCCCATACAAGTCCTTGATAGTTCTGGGGAGAAGAGGGGGCAGGGAAGATAAATCTTCAGGGACCAAAGAGGAGCTTGACCCCATGGGACTTTGGAGGAGGGCAGAGAGCAGTGGGGATTTTGTATGTGATGCATATGGTGAGCCAGGAAGAACTTCCCTACAGGCATTTTTTTTTCATTAGGAAAATAAAGATTATAGAGCTCTTGCATGGTCATTAAGAAAAGGTCAAGCTTAAAGCCTGTTGTGTCATTAATGTAATAAGTAGTCTAAAAATTAAAAGGAGAGTGCTTTGGGAGGAAGGAAAGGACTCTGTGTGTCCCTCAAGCTGTGCATGTATACTACTAACAAGATACTAGCTCGAACCAAAACGTTTCCAGTTGCTACACTTTAGCCCCCATTTTTAAAAGCCATTTGCCCTTACAAGGAAAACAGCCTGACAGAGAATTTTGAGACTGCCTGATGAATTTTCTGCACTCTTTTGGAAAAAAAAATAAATAAATCTGCAGTTCCATTACTTGTATGTAGAAAAACGTTGAGCGTTGACAACTGTCGGAGTCTTCTCCTGTTGAAAATCACTGGAGATTTTTTTTTCCCTGTGGGCTGAACTGGAAGAGACTCACTAATGTGACTTGTGCAAAATGGAGCAGTTAAGGAAGAAAAGTAAAACAGATGTATTTGGGGTCTTCCTTATTTTGGGCCACCAGAACCAAGTTCTGAGTGATGCTGGCTGCTTTGAAGTGGCTGGCTGCAGCTCCCACCCGCCTTCACCACTCAGCCTGCATGAGGGATTAGTGTGGAAGGAGCAAGAGGAATCCTCCCTGACCCGAGGATGGGTCTGCTGATGGCCAAAACAGCTTGATGTTGGGCAGTGACAGAAATCTTCTATAATGCACCCTAACATCTGGCCCCTGTCATCTTTTTCTGGTTCAGCCGATGCCTTTTATCATGTGAAAACACTAAAAACAGATCCAAAGCCTCCATGTATAATTGAGGCTGTAGCTGTTGTTTCTTTTTTTTTTTCTTTTCATTATTTGAGAAAACCTTTATAGCTCCCTTTAGATTTTGCTCCTCATGAATTATAAGTCTGCTCTTCAAAGTAGAGGAATGCAGCTTTCTGGCGCTGGGAGCTGTCACATCTCTTGTAGGAAGGTAGACAGTTTGACTGCTCCAAGCTGTGTAATTGCAACAGCCAAAGAAAGGATTCATTTCTTTTTCCTTTCTAGGGCACACAATATGAAAAGATGGACAAGCTATCTTTACTCTGTCCCTCAAAAACATATTTCCATTATGTCCTTTCTAGTTAATCCCATTTCTCCATTGAATGCTCACAGAGCAAGGGTAGGAGCAGCACAGACCTTGCCTTGTTCACTGTCTTTCCCACAGAGCACTTCACACATGGCCTCCAGAAAGTCCAAGCTCTTGTAGATGTTACATGAGTCTACAACAACTTTCTCCAGGCCACTTGGAAGGACAGGCTAAGTAGGAAGAGTGAGATCTTGATCTCTAGCAATCACAGGGAGCAGGGGGAGGCGTGGTAACAGGGGTATTTTGGGTGTAGAGCACCATAGCTTTGCTAGGAGGAGGGATGATCCCACCAGAGCCTCCCAGCACATCCCCTCTACAGGCGGCTGCAGCAGCGGGACTGGCCATAGCTCTGCAGGCACCCGAACGCTGGCAGTGTGCCCCCCTGGCCAGAGGCAGATGAACCAGTAGCTATAGGGAGCAAAGGAGCTCATGGCTGTGGAGGTCAGAAAAAGAGTGTTATAGGACCATTGTGGGATGTAAACTCTTCCTGGCCTTTTTGGTTTTGGCTGCTTTCATCTCTAGGGGCAGGGTGCCCTCTCTATGTTTTCATAGCCTGTAATAACAGATGCTTTTTAATGAGTGCATGGACAGACAGCTTATTGTCTGGGTTTGTGCCTCAGAACTGCAGTATGGGAAGGGCTGTTGGCACTTGCTTTTGTTTACTCTGTTTCTAAGGTCCTTAGAAGGATGGGGGCCTTTCTGTCTTTCAGGTGTTTTTATGGGCCAGGCCTGAACATAGCTTGGTTTTGTTACGTTTGTTTTTCTCAGAATATCCCAATTCATGCCACGGCCTGAGAAGGACCTCTGAGCACATTTAATCTGAACAGACTCTGAGGGTATCCAAATGGCCCCAATAAACAAGGGTGGCCTATCTGCAAATGTTTTCTGGTTGTGAACATTGCAATGTAGGCTGAGCCTAGTTAGAAAGCCTGGCTTGTGTGTACATATTTTCTCTTCTTTTAGTGTCCCAGCGGGGCAGAGGGTCCCTGGAAGGCTATCAAGCATGGACTGGCTTTCAGAGCTTACTCCTTGCCAGCAGCCTCTCTGTGTGAGGCCAATAAAATTTGTTTGCACTTGACAACAATAGAGTATTTTTGCGCTTCACAGTGTGTCTCCTCAGGACTAACTGCTGTTTGGGAAGGCCCTTAGGTCTATCCCTCCTGTTTATCCCAGGCAGGATGAAGACACCACCCTTTCATGCCCTGTCTCTAGAAGATGGTGACTGCTACAAACCCTGGGGTGGGCTTACAGACTCGCTGGAGAGGGGTGGCTTCCAAAGCACAGACCTGGGAGAGGTCAAAGGAGGGATAAAAGCTGGGGGAGTGGAATTTGGCTTTTAGTGGGTGAAGGGTGTTCTTTGAAGAGGCACTGAGATGTGGTAGGAGTGTGGGGCAGCTAGCTGTTCCTCCTGCGCCAGGCCACGCAGAGGCCTTTTTACCTTCTGAAATTGTCAGCCCCGGGTTGATCACCTCACGTCAGGAGGGCGGTGTGGTCCCAGGAGCAGTGCTAACCCCCAGTGCCCAGGAGGCTGGGTGGCCGTGCGCCTCAGGAGATCTGCCCTGTTCTTGGTGCAGCAAAGGGTGTTCCACCAGTCTAGTGTGACGCGGAGAGCGGTCAGGCACTAAGCACTGCAAAAGTTTTCCCTCTCCCTCTCTGTGGCCATCAAGGAAGAGCCTGGATCCTTCTTTCTTTCGAGCCTTATGAGATAACTGGATGCTAAAAAAAAATGGGATAGGCTGGAAAGTAGGTCATGGGTGTGTGCGTAGGACTGATAACATGCAGCAAATGCAAAGGGGCAGAGCCTTCCTAAAGGGTACCATAATGAGCTGAGACAGATGTTTTGCCTGGGATGACCCAAATTCTGTGCAGCAGGGTCTAGCTCATGGCAGTCTAAGGTGCTCTATGAATTTTTGATAAAAGCTCCTTCACCAAGGTGTGACACCCTTGCTGGCATAGCAATTCACGCAGCAGCTGAGCAGACCCCATCATGAAGGAGAGACTGGCGTTACACTTGTGGGATTGCTAACCTGATAGTTTGCTGACCACGGCTCTTTTCTGACTCGCAGGGTCTTCAAAACCTAACAGAGATGCCTTTAGTTGTGCTGTGTGAGTCAATTCTAAAACCCTTACCAAATAAAATACTGTTCCTGAGAAGGCTAATTATTTCAGGTCTTAAGATCCAGAAGAGTTTTCTAATAACTCAGATCTACACTGCCTAAATTATTTTGTAATGCTAAGAAAATGATAGCACCTCTGTTTAAAATTGGTCAGAGAGGGTTATATATAATACAGTTGTCTAAAATACTACACAGCATATTTTACTACTGTGCAATAAAAAAATAAATAATGTGAGCAGTTATATCTTCCTCAAGCTTAGCAGCTGGATCTTTTTTTAAAGTCTTAAGAGCTTGATTTGCCCAGTTCTTGTAAGGGACAATTAAACTTCATGATCTACGCTTCAAAAAATGACCTGTGATTTTAAGAATTTTCATTTAATGGTTTCCCTACTTGAAATATGTCAGAAGTGCTTCATTTTTCAAACTGTTTGTGTTTGGTCATTCTTGAAAAGCAAAATGGAAACATCTCAAGCAGACAGAACCAGCTTTTCCCATATAAACAGCTGACAGAGTACTGAGGCAAAGGCTGTTCTCACATATGCATTCACCTGGTGATTTGAATATGTATAACTGGTGGCAAAAGGTGCTTCATTGAGTTTTTAAACAGAACATAAATTTTGGAGACAAACTGAGTATTTTAGTTAAAAGGGAACTAAAATCGGATGCTTCCTAATCGGTACAACAGCACGACACGACGTTTCCATTGTAGCTGTTTTCACTTCCACACTAGATAATTTGTTTGGTCAGTTTAGTAAAAATTAGAAGCTTTAATTAAGTTTTCTGGCCCATTTATAGTCTGATGTTTTTTGTAAGATTTCAGATTGGTGACAGCATAGAAAACCTGAAGGGGTAAAGGAGAAAAAAAGCAGTAGAATCCATCTTGTGTCCTGTGTTTTTCATTGCCCAAATGACACATTTCTTTCAGGAAGTAGTTCATATACTTACTTAGTTTTGGAAAGGATTATTTGTTTGAAAGGGATACAGAACAGCTTTGGCTGCCTGTTCCTGATAAATCAACTTTTCTGGACGTTGACTGACTCCTTTGGAGCTTTGAAATGTGTTTGCTTAGCTGAACAAGATAATGAAAAGCAACCAGTCTGGCCATTAATTATATCATTAGTCATATTTAAGTCAGCATTTACCACACCACAGTGCTGTACATGAGAATTAGCTCTCGCTCCTGTTGCATGCAGGGGCTCTGTACACTGGCACTGAAGTTGGTTAGATGGTTCCCATGAAGCAAGCGTGCAGGATTCAGTCTTCGACAGGGGGCAAAACCCAACTCTTGCTGTTTGTTTCAGGCAGTCATAGCAAAGGCTGAATCAAGCACAGCAAGATAATACCAATTAGCAGTTGAGGCCTGCACGCCAAATATTTTTATGCGAGGGATTTTGTGCAATGCTCTCTGTATAAATACCATGATTCGTTCCATTCTTTAATACAGTTAAACAATGGGTGTTCCTTAACAAGGGACGTCCTCATACACGCTATTTTATGCGTCCTGGTAAGCACAGGCAGCATTCATTCTTGACAGCTATAGATCAAATTACAAGCAAGCCACAGAGAATTATGTTTCTGCAGAGGGAACCCTTAGTCCCCCGCTGGGCTCCTGTGAAAGAAGTGGCCAAAAGCCAGCTAACTTTGCTCCCCAACTGCTAGGAGCCAGGCTGCGTTACACTGCTGGCAACACTCAGCATCCCCAAGGAGGTTTTTCTGAGCGGAGTCCAAGAGCAGCCACCACCCAGGGCTGCGGGGTCTGGTCTGCAGCTGGGGGAAGCTCACGCTGCAACTCGTGGCTGGGGTGGTGGCCGAGAGAAGCCCCAGCCAGGGAGGCTGGACCCCTGCTGCTTCCCGCCACCAACGCTGCTCCTGCAGGATGTGTCGGTGTTGGTGCCACCACCTCCATGCTTGTCTGCTCACCATCATCCCCACGGGCTGAGGAAGAGTTGGCCGGTGTGCCGCCTACAGCGTTGTCCTCATGGTTACACCATGCAAGTGGCACTGGCCTGCTTAGGGTGCAGGACTTTCTCGTCTTGCTTCCCCATTCACCCCCACCTGAGAGCATTTGGACTGGTGTAAGAGTACATCCCTCTGACAGCTCGTTCTTCCATAGGAGGAGAGGAATGTAAGCTGCGAAAATTTGCTTCACACAGGTAGGGCCGTGCTCTCACCATGGACTGTATAGCTCATTTGGTAAAAACCCAGCATACAGAGCAAATTTATAAATAAAACCTTTATTGTGTACAAATGACGAGGAGATTCTAGTATTATATAAGGCCATGACTTAAATGGGAGGTGGGGATGCCTTTACTAATTTCTATTCTGACCGTTACCGTTTACAATTACCATTGCCATTGTTCACCAAAACATTTGCAGCCATGTTCAATATTAATTTTCAAAGTTGCAGCTGATGTTCATTTGTGCTTTATGCCAATATTTATCTCCTGCAAGACATATGGGGTGTTATATACATATATATATACTGTAAAAGTGGTATTTCTTTAAAGGCCTGGTGGAAGATCTCAAATTCTAGTAATGAGCTTGGGGAGGCTGCCCTTTAAAAGATTCATGAGTGACCAGGGAGGATTTTTGTGGGTCTTTTTTTTTTTTTTTTCTTAACACAGTACCCAAGATGGCTGCAGCTCTGTTAAGAATCCATCCTAATGACTGCTTAGGTGGAGTTCAGTGCCAACTTTCATTTTAGCTTCAACTTAGCACCTCTCATTAATTTCTTACATTCTTCTGGGACTAAAGATTTCCATATTTGGTTTTACTCTTGGATTATGTCAGAAAAGTTTGAACAAAATCGTTTCAGCTAAATGAATGTAAAAAAAAAAATCTTCCATATGTTGTTATCGAAATCTTCTGCATCTGTTTAAGTCAAAAATGGAGAGCCAGAAATCTTTATGCTGGCTTATGATAGAGCCTTTCCAAGAAAACCCTCTTGGGTTGAAGAAAATTGCTTAAGTAGTTTTAAATCAACTTGTCATTTTTCTGCATACTATGTAGACCTCTTTCATTTTTCCCCTCTCTCTTTTTCCTAATCTAGTTTTAAACCCTTGTTTAAAATTAGTTTGCCAGGGATTCATTTACTAAGAATATCTTTAATGACATCTCAGTTATGGATACATTTGTCAAGAACCCCAGCTGTTAAGGCCAATTGACTTGAAAAAGCCAGAGTGGATGCCATTGCTTCAGTATATGAGGGATGAAAAGGTTTAGAGTGCACTGTCAGCTCTCTTTCCCAGTTCACACCAGTTTAAGTGTCAGACCTGATGACCTTACTTAAGTCTATGCAATGACATAGTTTTGCATGTGTGCAGTCAGACTGTTTCTTGCCCTTTTTATCTAAAACACAGAAATAATATACAAAAACTAGGCTAAAGAGAAAAGTTGACAAATTTACCCACCTAAAAGTCAGAAAGTCACAAAGGCTGAGGTTGCTACAACAGCGCTAAGATTTCACACCCTCTTTATATTCTTATAAAGCTTACAACGGGCTTTGACAAAAGCCCGGGTTTAGAAAAAGAATAAGCCTTTAAACTCAAGTACTTACATCCAGGAAAAAGTAAGACTTAAGGTAGCTCATTCTCTGGTCCACTAAACATCTAATGATTTGGAGCCCAGTGGGACAGCCTCAGCGAGGGAGATACTAAACTCTCCCTTTCCTCCTTCTCTCCTGCAAGAGTCAATGCATTGGGGAGGCAGGGGGGAGGACTTTTCTGTGAGACGGGTATTCAAACCTCTTCAGTCAGGCATGTAAGCTCACTGGCAGTTCCCAAGAGCACTCTAACTCTCAGCTATTGTAAAAATAAGTACATAAAAACATATGTAGAAAGTCCCCCACATCCTTCCTTTCCCCTCTTTGTTGTGTTTCCCACTGGCTAAACAGAGCAGCTGGGAGCAGGGCACTGGAAATGTCTTTCCCAGGTAGCTAACTTTCTCCAGACATTATAAAGGGAGCCTAGACATCAAATCCATGTGTGAAGTCAAGGAGTTATGTTATTCCCCCTTATTCAGAGAGAACTACAGTGCAGAGCAATTAAAACCAAAATTTCTAAACGGTCCACTACTGCATTGCTCATTCTCATGTAGAAAACCTTAAATACCAAAGGACTGTTCCCATTATGTTAGGCTAGACTGGTAAATAGTCAGACAATCTGACACCCCCCCGCCTCCTCCCCCCCACTTCTAAAATATTGGGCTAATCATTTGCCCAAGGTTATATGGTAAACCAGTGTCAGAGACAGTGGCAGAGCACGTTTCCCTGGGACTCCAGTTCAGTGCTTTGAGCACACAACAGTATTTTCTCTGCTTCGTTCGTATTTTGCTACCGGAATTATAGGGATGTAAGATGTAAGAGACATCAACCTCATTCTGTTCTGTTTTGAGGAACACTGCATTACTGTTTTATTTGCTGATCTACTGCAAAAATAACCACGCCTCAGATGGTTACGGCCGTGTGAGGGGTAGGTACTACTGAAACCCATGTGCTAGTTGAGACAGGCACGTTACAAAAAATCCTTCATGTTTAGGGTGACATTATTAAAGTTTCCATAAAAACTGTGTTTGTTAAAAGAAGCCAAGTTGAGTTTTCATGCATAACTTTATTTTTGACAGTTTCTCAACCTTGGCTTTGTACTTCATTTGAATTTCCTTGTTTTAAGAGGAAATTGGGCTCAACAGATATTTCAAAGTCACATTCCTGCATGTTTTTCAGTGGATAAATGAGAAATTTTGATGCTTTAAAAAAAGGGAAAAAGGAAAAAAAAATGTTTGTTCTGAAGCGCTCAGACTGACAGTAGTCTGAGATCAGGGAATCTCAGTCTCCACCTCGATCAGACTGTGGTGATTACTGCTCATGGAGTGACAGAAACCCACCACACTCCCTGTTGGCACTTGGGTGATTAATGAGACGATATGGACAGAAGCAGGTGGCTGAATTTCCCTTGAAATAAGACTAGTTACATTCATAGAAGAGTGTTAAAATGTATACACTAGAAGAAAACATCAAATGGAGCAGTGTGTGTGCTGGGTAGACGTAATATGTAACAAGTGAAATTGTGATGGAGCATCTAAAGCAACATTCCCTGAAACCCACAACCTGTTCAAATGTGGTCAGTACAGTGAGGTAAACAAGATCGTCACTGCTGTTGTTTATAGACTCTCTCTGTATATGTATATGTATATGTATATGTATATGTATATGTATATGTATATGTATATGTACACACAACAACACTACATTATAGTGTGTGTGTATATAAAAGAGGTTATAGACTATGAAAGGTGGATCTGGTTTTAGCAGCTGAGGATCAGTGCATAAGGGAGAACTCAGTGAAGAATGATGAGCATCTCTCTGACAAAAAAATTTATTTTCTGATTCGTCTCTGCTGCTGGTCAGCATGTTACAGATGTGTTTGCTGTTGTGTACAGTTGCACTCTACAACACTATTTAGGTACATAGCACGTTTGATGCAGGTCTATCATAGATTACAATACATAGCTATACCTGTAGATATGTAAATTGCTACATTTAGCAGGTGACCTTTGGTCACCACAAACACTTAATTCAAGTGGTTTAATGCCAAATGCTAAATGCCTGGGACACTCTTACTGGTAAAACAGTTTCTCCTCATGAAACCAGAATGACAATACTTCCATGCTGTTTTGTTTGCAACTTTATTTCTATACAGGCTATAGATTTTAATGGGGATCTCATTTTTTTTGGTGAGCGTCTAATACCTAACTCAATTGAGTCCACCCTTTAGACTGAATAGTTAACATGTAACGAAATATTATATTGTTACATTTTATAAAATGAATGTTAAAAACATTTGATTTATTTCCAAAATCTGTTTCTGCTTAGAGACCTTACTGATAACTGCATTAAGAATATGTGGCTCTGTTAGTGCATGTGTATTTTTATTTAGTTGGATGTTTATACATATGTATCTCATGAGGTAAATTCTGGACCACTGTTATTGTACCCTCCCTTTCCTGTACATCAGCTTAACTTTCACTGAAACACAAGACAAAGTTTTCCCTGGTCTCTCAAGACCTTTTGGAAATCACTACATTGAACAAAAGCAAAGATATATAGGTAGGGAAGGGATCTTGAGCTATACTTTTGACCACCACTGGCATTAAGGTAGGATAAAGACAGACTTTCCCTTTCAGATTGTCTGTTCTAACCTCAAACCTCCACAGGAAAGAAGGTTTTACACAACTTTCCTATTGTGTAATCTGTTAGACCATTGAATTATGCTTGTAGTTAGAAATCCTTTCCTAAAACTTAAGCAATATCCTCTTTCTTACAAACTACACTAATTATTTTTGGTCCTGCCTCCAGCTGACACAGAGAATGACTGATTTCTCTTTAGTATAACCTTTCATGTGTTGAAAAACCAAACTAAACTCCTAGCCCTCCAAACCTCTCCTTATCTGGAGTACATAAACTTTTTTTTTTTTTTTCCCCCCCTTGCCAAGCCTGTGTCTTGCTTTCCTGTGCAATTTCCATATTGCCTAAGATTGTTCTTAAAGTGGATCTTTCCTAAAAGATGCTCAAAACAACCCTGTTGAGCCCTTGCCTCTGCATTCGGAAGAGGACTAATGCTTGACTGGTACTGCCTGTGAGCCACCTCGACCCCAGGCTCCTTTCCTGTTGCCTGGATAGTCCCCATTTTCTGTTTCTGAACTGGATTTCTTCTCTTTCCTGAAGCACAGACCTTTGCTGAACTTCTGCTTGATTTTTGGATCATGTCTCCAGTTTATTACCATGTGAAGTCCAATAGTAGTCAGAGATCCCTTTTATGTGCACTTCCAGTCCTCCCAGTATGGTAGCAAACCATTGACTGTTACACCTTAAGGTTATGTTTTTCAGCTGACTTTGCTCAGCACCGATTTTCCTAGTTCTTATTTCCCTGGCTGTGCTTATGAGAACATTGCACAGGACAGCGTTGAAAATACTAGTCAAGATCCATCACAGCTCCTCACTCCTGCTAAAAACTGAACAACTAAGCTGGGTATACTGTCAGAAGAGAAAATTACATTGACGTGACATGTTTTTTTTCTTGTGAGGCTGATCTTGACTGTTTCTTACCATTTCATTCCCCTATAAATGCACTTGCTCTAGTGCATTTCCAGTCTCTTAATTGGCTGCTTTGTCTGTAATTTCCCTAGTCCTTGCTTCATGGCGTTGTGGTTCCACATAACACCCATGTCTCTCTGTCCTTCTGCCAATCCCTCCCCTTTTTTTTTTTCACCCCCCAACCGCTTCTCACTCCTTTTTTTCCCCAGCTCTTTTGTGAAACCATACCTGAAATCAGTATTGAATTCACCTTTCTCCAGTTCTCCACACTATACCATTTCTTTTTGTTGTCAAAAGTCCTCACTAATGTCTCAGAAATTGTTCGGCCAATTTCCTAATGCTGTGTGAAATCCTTTGGCTACTACTTTTTTAAATTATTAACTTATTCTTTCCTCCTCTTGGCATCTTGTAGATAGAGGTTTTTTCCAAGTTTAACACTCTTGGTAGTGACAAGTGCAAGATGTCTCAGTGGTTACACTGGCTATAACAATTTTAGGGAAATTCCCTCCCATAGCTCTCCCATGCTGCTAGCAATACAGAGACTATAAATATAGCCAAACCACAAGCATTTTTACCACTTTAGCTGATTTATGCAACATGATGGTGAAAATGTCATCAGGCAATTCCTGCACTACCAGTCCTGTCTACGTTACAGGAAAAGTTGGAGAAGTTTTTAAACTTGTGATTTGCGGGTAAGTGCCTTTGATAAATTGGGCACAGTGTGCTACAAATTATAGTGAATACAATCAATTCAACAAACCAGTGAGGCCATATTCTTTCAATGCCATGTGAAAATAAATATGAAAAATCTCTAATAGATGTGCTTTTTCCTCTATTTAATGCACAATATACACATGTGTCTTATGGGGCTGCTGGTTCACAAGGGCTCACGGCATGATGATGGGTCTGAATCAATTTCCCAGTAGTTCCATTCTACAGTAAATCAGATAGAATACATACATTTTCTTCTGATATCTGTAGTTTGGACTACAGATATAACACAGTTTGGACGGCACAAACTTTTGATCAACACTCTTAGGAATTACAAATAATAACTGGAAAACTCAGGATGTTATGGCACTTTCTTAACAGAAAAGAAAATCCACGAAGAATCTTAATTTCTGTACTTTAATATGCCAATATTTAATAACGGTGAGGATATATTTTGATAAAGAATGAACAGATCCAAAAGAAAAATCATATATCTACATGCAAATATTTTCCCTAAACTAGGCACCTCCCTTCCCTCTTTCCCAAAAAGCCACACTACTCCCAGGGTGGGAATCGCTGCCAGTGCACAAAACACCCGAAGGACTGAAACGTATTTTAGTTTCAGTACATGAAAATAGCCTCAACGTGGCACTAGAGAGCTATCGATAATCTGGTTCTAGCTACATTTTAAGGTTTTGGGGCTTCGTGATCTTTTCACTCAAGAGCCACTTCTAATGTAATCCTTCTTTCTGCTTAAAATGCCCATCACTATGTATGGCGATGAAAATGCCCTCTTCTCTTGTAGGTGGATGGCAAGTCTTTGAGTATCGCAGTTCAGGTTTTATGACGACAAAGAGCATAAAGTGAGAAAAGAAACTTGCAAATAACATAGATTGTAAAAAAAAAAAAAAAAGGAAGTTGGTAATTAATTCCCTCCCCCTTCATAATCTTGACCAAGACAAATAGAAATGTGATTTTAACAATGGTAGGAAGTGAAAGAGCCTAACCTTTCTGCATTTAGCCTGGAAGCTTTTTCAGAGCAGAGACTATCTCTGGTATATGTTTACATAGTGCTCGGCACAAGCAAGGCTCATATTTAATCTGGGCCTTTTGAGCCCGGATCACAATATAAATATTTCCTAATAGTAGTTCTTACGGGAACGAACCTTTGTTTGCGCTGCTGTTCAGAAGTGGTCCCCGGCCACGCTCCTACTTCGGGATTCCTTCCCAGCTGGCCACGTCACTGTCATCTGCTATTCAACTGCCTTTAATGTAGCAGATACATGTGAAAGGAAGCCTGCATAAGATCATGGAAAATTTTAAAATGTCCAGTTTCACTTGCAAATGGTGCATTTCTTCCATGTGCGTTGCTTCACTCAAGTGCTACCGGGAACATTTTGTGTTCAGCTCCCTTTCACAGTGTCATTTGAACATGTGTGGCTTTCCTGAAGAGTTACACTCTGCATGTTTCTCATTTTATCTTTGTCACAAAATATAAAAAGTGTATTATTTCTCCCAAAATCCTCAGGAACTTAGCACTTCCATCTTCTGCATCTCCACATGACAGAGCCATGCAGAATGTTTCCAGTGACTGCTTCTTGCAATTACACCTGGTACGTCTACCACGGAGCGTTTAGATGGAGAGAAATTTCAGAAGTACTATTTTGTTTCTGCTTTTGTATATCCACAGATTATCAAACTAGTGACTACCATAACATGTATGCAATAACAACAACAAGATGCAAGTCAAAGCCCTAAAGCCTCTTTAGATTAGATTAGATTAGATTAGATTTGCACTGGGATTTAAATAGAGAACAGTTGGCTTTGAATCTCTCTTCTCTGTTTATTAAAGTTGATGGTCCTATTCTAACATCACTGGAAAGCTATTTTCCCCTTCTTTCTCCCCTTTGGCCCAATTTATAACAACATCAGAAGCTTCATGATCTTGAAATAACAACTTTCCATGTAGGCAATGCAAAGGCAAAAAATTTACCAGGTAACACAGCATTCAGTGGATATCAGTGCTCATCAAAAATTATTGGTTTTACATTGAAAATAGCAAACTTTTCTGATGATTTATCCACATGAGATTTTAAATACATTTCTGCATCATCACTTCAATATGTAGGCTTGTTAGACAAACTCCATGTGGCAATGGCAGGGGAAAAGCTCGGCCTGATGAACTCCAGGGTGTAAACTCTCATATATATAATCACGAGGATCAGTTTCCAGTGGCATTTCATTTTTGTCCTTTGTGAGAGCAACACGTGAAAGTGCTGCCGCCTGTTTTGTCAGTGTGATCCCGTGTGCCTTGAGTCTCTTAACACAGTCACTTTTCTTGCCCTTTTACTTCACACACTCCATTTCGGGTTGCAGGTGGATGCTGCATGGAAGAATCAAATCTATTTCTCTTACCATTGGCGACATTTAGGGGGGAATTTTAGAAGTGCTTTGTATCGGTTAACTTTCCTCTCATGGATCTCAGTGACAGAAGAATGAGAACAAAAGTCTCAAGAGTACTTCGCGAAACTCCTTACCTAATTTAGAATACATATGCATTGTTTCTCCATGTGAGCACTAACTCGTAAAGTTAAGTGTTAAGCAGCAGAATAAAATATTAAAACAGAATTCAAATATACCTCTATAAGAACATCCAGGGAAATGGATTCAGAGAAATTTTGGAATTATTCTCTCTCCATTGCTTTAGGTTTTCTTTCTGGATCTTTATTAGAAACCAAATACATATGCAGGATATGTAAAAATAGAACCGGGGGGGAAAAAAACACAATGTTCCTTCATGTACTCTTGAGTATCAGTCCGTGACTTCTGCCATTTTGTTTGATTAGGGAGATGGAAAACACTTGCTGCCCAGTCTCCTCCTGTGTCTGGTAAGCTTGTTCCAATGGGCTCCTGAACTGCGATGTGGGGCTTGCAACTGACCTAATGTTCATTCATGAAGATGTTACCTTCATCAATTTTGGACTCGATTTCCTCAGCGGTTTTCAAAAGGGGCTTGGCTTTGCTCTGGAAACAATATCTCTCATACTTAAATTACATTTTTTAAAGACAGAAGGCCAGTATTTACACCTATGACAGCCTTGCTCCAGAGAGCTAGAAAAAAAAACAATTTCTCCCTTTAGTTCCTAAAGTTTGGGGTTTGTTTTTATTTCCTCTCACTCTCCTTTTCCAAAGGTCCTGCCTATGCCGGACTTCACTTACTGGTCCTGAACAGTTCTTTCCCAGCGAGGAGCCTATTAGCAACAGCCCCCAAATGGGTTTTTTTTCCTTTGAACAGCAGGTCACCCTCGTCAGCATGGCTTTTGTGTTATCAAATTAATTTAAAATATTCAGGTAGGTCTACATACCAAGTTTCAGAGAGATAACTACTTCAGCATAGGCTAGCGAGTCACTTCTTGCAGCTACTAGAGCTACTCAGCCAGTGCCATTTCCCTAACCAATAGTTTCATAGGTATTTTATTTTCTCTCTCTTTTTTAGAAACTAAGCTGTGAACTTCAGGAGAGAGAGTCTAGTTTGGACTGTAGCTAAAAATAAATCTCTAGTCACTGTGGTCTCCACTAAGAGCAAGTATCAAATACTTTATTACCAACAGTATCAGCTGTGGTGCTGGAAAGGACCTTGGAAGGTAGCGTTGCTTGGCTCAAAACAATTCCTCTCCAGCGGTCTTCTAGTGCAGGTTATCACATACACAGCCACAAGAATTAACCTAAGAATCCCAAGTTCTGCAACATTTACCTACTTGGTGATAACAACGCACACACCACCACCACCGTTTCCCTGCTCTCGCTGTTCTGAAATCAGAATTGTGTTAGGCACAAAAAAAACCCCAACCCAAACCCCCCAAAAAGAGAGAAAGAACCCCCCCTTTTAATCGAATAATGGCTTTGCTGTTTTATCTAAATTCATCATAGCTTTGAGAACTAATAGTCCACGTATCTTGTTTGGGTCTTTCTAGCTGCAATTATTAATGTCCCCTTTCACAGAATCACAGAATGGTTAGGGTTGGAAGGGACCTCTGGAGATCATCTAGTCCAACCCTAGTATCTAGTATCTTGGTAGTCTTGTTCTGAACAAACATGTCTTCCTACAACAAAGACTGAGGGCAAAGATGTATAAATAATACTCATAACCCTCCTCAAGATTTCAAAATGTTCTGAAAGTATTAACTGAAGTTTCATGTCACCTCTACCAGGTAACATTATCCATACCCTAAAATAGGGGCATTCTGAAGCTGAGTCTCTTGCTTTTTAGAATAATGAGTATACTCAAGACATTTTTCACTCTGAGGGTGGTGAGGCACTGGAACAGGTTGCCCAGGGAAGTTGTGGGTGCCCCATCCCTGGAGGTGTTCAAGGCCAGGTTGGATGGGGCTTTAAGCAACCTGGTCTAGCGGGAGGTGTCCCTGCCCATGGCAGGGGGGTTGGAACTCGATGATCTTTAAGGTCCCTTCCAACCTAAACCATTCTATGAGTCAATAATACAGCCCAAATTTACATACTCCTAACTCTCAACTTTAGTCATAGGGCAACACTTTGGTCATTCATCTCTTTAGTCATAATCATCATTTTGATCCCGTTGCTGGCCCTCCTCTGACCTTCCCAACAGGCGATGTTCCCGCTTCAGAGCCATCTCGTCTCAACAAGTTGTCTCAGCAAACGCATCACAAAACTCGCCGCTACGGCTTCCCCCTCTAACTCCTCTGCCGAGCACCAGGCCTGAGAGGCTCACCACCACACCGGCTCTCCCCAGGACAAGCGAGCACGCAGACTTTCAATAACCTCGCACTTCACCATAGCAGAACCTCTTACATTCCTTTATTCAAGTAGCGGGCGCCCGCCTGGCCTGCCTGCCTCTGCCCTGCTGGACTCGGCTGCAACCGCAATAGCTCCCATTCAGCATCAATTAGCTGAGGTCCCCACAATTGTAAAGAGGACAAATTAACCTCACTGTCTCCAGTATGTTATAAACACAAAATACGATTTTCCCTTGGTGCGTGCTTCAGGAGGGAAAGCACCTGCTTTATTCTAGCCCAGTGAGCTAAGGAAGGTAGAAAAATGTGCCGTAATCTAGAAATGGGATGCTTTCAACTAAGCTACATCATTATGGAAAACACATTTTACCTCAGTCGCTTCAAATCTAACAAACTAATGCTGAAATGAGTTGGGTATCACCAGTATGACCTTTTACTACTCTTTTACTATACAAACAGCACAAAGACTGAATTCATGGGACTGATTTTGCAGGAAAGTATTAACCAGTATTACAGCTTCGGACTAGAACGTGTATTATTCTATTTTATTTTTTTTAAAGCAATATAAAAGGACTCACAACTTAGAAAAACCCAAACAGTCAAAGCAGATGAAAACCTTTGACCTTTATCTCATCATCTGCAAGTGAAGTTCAAGAGTTAGCCGTTTCAAACCGTATTAGGTAACAAAAAACATTCTTAAAACACAGACAACATCCTCCCGCGTAATAAAGGAGTAAAATACTCGTATATGCAACATTCGCATCAAATCGAATACAACCAACAGGAGTTTTTAGGTATGTCAGAAGTTGATACATGGACACTGGGTTTGCGTACCCAAGCAGGAAGGCGAACACGCTCCAGCAGAAGCCAAAGCCTGGGCTCCATTTCCCTGCCCTGTTCTTGCCTCGTTTTGTTGTCTGAAGGCAGTGTCTCCCCAGTTTCACAGCAGTAACTATCAGGACTAGATACAGAACTCGAGTACTCGAGGTAAGACATTGTGAGTTGGAGAGTCTGAAATTAAGTTGAGATATTACCAAGACAGGCATGGAATTTGAAAGGACTTTCCTACAAACAAGTTTTGACCTTGAACAAGGAAAACTGTTGCCTCGGTCTAAGTAAATAAACATAAAAGAAGTAAATCTCTAGAGCCCCTAGACAGGCAAAATTAGATTCCAGTGTAAGTTTTACCTAAAAATATGACATTGTTTCAGCACAACAGAGGTTACCTTGTTCATAGCAATAATAACATTCTGCTTAAAAAGAACCACAGCAACCCACAAGATCGGAAAATCAGCTCAAAATCACACATTTTAACATCACATGCATTCCAATTCTGAATTTGTTGAAATTATAATACTTATCATTTTCACCAAGGCAACCAATGCAATAAAAAAGTTATAAAGCTTTCTCAGTACGAAGATTAACCATCTCACCAGTCACTAACACCCAGCCCCTTCATTTTCCTTGTACTTAAATAAGGATATTCTACAATTGCATAGGAGTGACCACTCAGGCCCTCAGGACACCGAGGAAGGAGGGATGCTCTTGCACAATTCTTTGGCAGCTCAAAACTCCCCCATTTCCACTATTCCAAGCCCCTTCTGATTCCCACCTTCTTAAACCGCACGGTGGAAAACTGGTATTGTTGAATCTCACCCAAAGAGTAGACCACGCAACTGGTCTTCTTAAGATGTATTTTTGAAACTCTACTAGAGTTAAGACTTGGAATGAGATTTCAAGCCAAGCCAAGCCACGGAACAACAAAGCCGCAGGCCAGGAGCCCGGCTGCTGGGGCAGGACCCGTTCTGCACCCCCAGGAATTGGAAGCGCTTCAGAAAATGTCACCAGCTGAGCGAGGAAAGAACATGAAAGTTTGAGGAGAGCAGGTTGGGAAAAATCTTAAAAAGAACACTACTAGCCATTATTTTCTTCATATGTACACATACAGTTTGACAAAGAAAAAAAAAAGAAAGAAGAAATTCAGACTTCTCTTTAAGAATCCTTGGATTTAAATATATATATATTTATTAAAAAGAGACATTGACTCTATGGCCAAGACATCATGCGTCTCAGAACAGGTTTTTACAGCCATGTTATAAAAACCCCTTAGCAAAGCAGTTATGCACTAGACTTCAAACACATGTACTCCAAGAATGACACTGGTGTGGAGGATCTTGTTTTACATCCATTTATTTTTGTCCCTCAGCAATTATAGCATAGTTTCAATACATTTCTAAAGCTATAGAGAAATACCAGGGCAACTAGAGTACATACAAGCCAAAGTTAAAATGGTAGACAGCTGAATTAAAAAAAAAAAAAAGAAAAGAAAAAAAAAACAAAAAAGAAGTACGCATTAAGCAGGAAATCTACTATACTTCATTCAGTTTAGGCTTTGTTCTTTAGGGAACAAGGTGCTAACGTGCCATTTTCTCATAAAATGAATCATAATTGCTTCCAAAGAGTTTCTGCTGAAAATTTAGGTGGAAGCAAATAAGTGTAACACTAAACTTTCTCCTATAAACTTAGAAGCAACACTTTCTTGAATCAATTTCCACCCTCCAAATACCACTGCTGCTTTTCTTGCATGAGACCACTGTTTTATTAAGGCATAATATGCCCTGAGCAATATACTGGAAATTAGCCAAAAAAGCGTAACAATTAAAGGCAAGCACCAAGTGATTATTTTTATAGACAAATTTTGAAATCTGTTTTGTAACTCACCTGTACTTGGGAATAGCACTTGAGGAAAAAAAGAAAAATATTGCTTTTAATTACTTTTAGCAAAACGGCAGTGTTAATTTCCCTTTTCTCCCCCTCCAGACTAAAGTTTTCAAGCTAATCGTCTAGGTACCAAAGTAGGACCAGCATATCAAGATGTAAGTGGGACGCCTGTTCAAGAGCTTAATTTTTAAGCAACTGGACCTAAAAATTTCAGTGCCCCACCCCAAGCAATTCAAATTACATCTTATTTTCCTCAAGAGGCAAGACACTCATACGCTGGATACCTCTGGTCTTAAAAGCAAGATGGAGCCTGGACAGGAGAAATCGTACACTGTACATGCTCAGACTGCCTTCCAGCCTTCTTTTTAAAGCCAGAAAAGCCTACAAATTACCTGGTGCGCTGCCCAATTTCTCTAAAAGATGCACAGTTATTACAGAGTCCAGGATCTAGGAAGGTAGTTTTCAAAGTTAGTGCTTAACAGCACACACGACTTTCTCTGTACAAATTTAGGCAATGCTGGCTAGTCCCTTTAAGCTACCAGAGTATCCATAAAAGAAAGACAACCAAATTATACATTTTATTCACATTTATTTTTCGCTTTTAGTGTGCTCACAGAAAATTAGAACACCTTAAGCAGGAGTTTAATAGCAATTTTTGTAAGCAAAGTTACATTCCATCTCTAAGTCAAATTGGTCAAAGCTTCTCCAGTATTTACAAAAAACATGATAGACAAGATGCTACACAAAAAAAAAAAACATTGCATCTGAAGAGTTTTCCTTTATTTTCAAAGACAACTGGAAAAGAAAGCATTGTCTGCTGTAATCAAAAACATACCACAGTATAAACAGTAACCATTCCACTTATCACAGCTTGGTTGAGTTTAAAATTTGTGTTTAAAAGGTCCAAGATGACTGCAGTTTTACAAAAATGGGCAGGGTGGAAAGAGTTGCAAACTTCATGTGCTTCTGGATATCAAGATTTGTTTTTTTTTTTTTTTTTATACAATAGTCACAGTTAAAAACACCCTGCTGGTAATACATAATTACACTTTATTAAGGTCATAAACCAGCAATAAACAATAAAGCCTATACAACTTGTATTTCTACTTAATCACTGACTGATACAGCTAACATGAGATAAGTGAAAAGTTCCTATGGTTTAAATGAATTCCTAAGACTATGATCTCTTTATCTGGGTATTGATTTTTATTTTTATTTTTTTTTCTCCTTTTTCCTTTCCTTCTTAATCAAGACTTGTAGTGTTGTAAACCTTATAGAACATCTGCCTCACAAAATACATCGTAATAACTTTCTTTTAAAAAAAAGACTAACCCCTTACATCATTTCTGGCGGGGCGCGCTCCCGGCAAGGGCTGCGCGCCCCGGGTTCCCCACTGCGGCCCCTGTCACTTCATTTGATATCCCTTATTGACCCACCCATCTCCTTCATATATGGGCATGTCCATAGACCGATCGGGAAAAGTTTTATAATATGAAGAGAGTTGCAAAGTATGAAAAAAAAAACACAAAAAAACAAACAACTGAAAAAAAAAAACTAAACCCGAACCAACCAAAACAAAACATTAATACTGATGAAAAAAAAAAAAAAAACAGCAAGATCAGGAACAACAGAAAAAAGATAGGGGATTTTCCTTAGGAAAGTAATCAAAGCAAAAGTTACAAAAATCCTCTCTAAAACACAACGATTTGAGATGGGAGCTGCGGGGTGAGGGGAGGGGAAAGGGGGAGGGAGAGAGAGGAAAAAACAAACCAAAAAAAAGAAAAACGAGACATCTTTTAAATCAATCCCTGGTTGTAGACAAGTTCTCCGAGACCAGTACCTGGCACCACTCCAACAAACAAACAGGGGGGGAAAAAAAATGTCCGTCGGCGAGGGGCGGCGGCGGCGCTTACTCC
>NW_009661369.1:1030696-1031374 GCF_000708025.1 Charadrius vociferus
AAAAAAAAAAAAAAAAAAAAAAAAAAACCCACAAAGGAAAAAAGATGTGCTCCCTCCCCCCCCCCGAAAGATAAAAGAACGAATCATTCAAAGCCGAGCCCGTTTAAAAAAAAAAACACCATAAAAAATAGACATTATTCCTTTGCCTCGAGTCGCAAAGATAAAAGGATCGACCGTATTCTCCATTGAATGTGCCACTGGGGCATCAAAGGAAGAATTAAACAGGATGCGAAAGAGAGTCCGTCGAAGTTGGCTTAAAAAAAGGAGTAGGTTTAATATTTTTTTAATATTTTTTTTTTTTTTTACCTGTCCATTCGCCTTGGATGGAGACGCAGCCACTGCTTCCCCAGGTTTCTCGGCGGAGGCTTCGCCCTTTGCAGCGGTCTTGGAGAACTGGGCACCCATGCTGTCTTATTCAACAAAGAAAACTCAACAGATCCAAAAGGAGGGGAAACAAAGAGCGTTGGGTTGGTATAAATACTGGGCGACCAGCAGCAGCAGCAACACACACACACACCAGAGGGGAAAAAAAAAGAGAAGAGAGAACAGAACCGATTATAATGCACTCCTTTTAAAAAATTTAAAGTTGAAGAGATCAAAAAGCAGCAGCACAGGAGGGAGGGGAAAAAAAGGGAGGAAAAAGTCGAGCGCAAAAAAAAAAAAAAAAAAAAAAAAAAA
>NW_009661369.1:1032202-1032639 GCF_000708025.1 Charadrius vociferus
CGAGAGGGAGGGGGGGGAGGGAGCCGCTGCCGAAGCAGAAACGGACCCCTCCCCCATAGTGATATTGGCTTGGAATAAAATATTTTGCGATTACCCTACGGCTCTAATTAAATTCTGCTGTCTGATTATTCCTGATTTGTGTTTTTAAAGTATTTTCTGAGGCGGTGACCCATTTCAAGATTACGTTTCCACGCACTCAAGGAGGGGGCGAAGCGACATTATCAGGGAAACGTTTGCGCTTTCCCAAACCCCGGCCCCGAATGTGTATTTACGTTGAATTTAAACCCTCGAAGAAGATGTAACCCGAAACTAAGGCACGCGAATTAACGGTGATCCCGAGCGCTTAGCAGCCACGGGGTGGGTGCGATATCGCGGATCCGATTGATTTCCTTTCCCGGGGGAGGGGGACGCGGGTACTGCGGGGACCCGACCGGCTC
>NW_009661369.1:1033542-1035918 GCF_000708025.1 Charadrius vociferus
GGTACGGACGGCCGGACAGCTTCCTTCTTCGTGATTCCTCCTCCGCTTCCCGAGGGGACTTCCACGCGTAGTGCTTTCTCGCCTCCTTTTAATATGGATATTAAGCAGATCGTGATTTTGTTGTTGTTGTTTTGGGTTGGGTTGTGGGGTTTTTTTTCTCTTTTTTTTTTTTTTTTTTAAACACTGGTTGGTATCACCTGAGAAGACCCGCTGGAAGATCATGACAGGACTTCACAATCAGTATCAAAAGTCATCTGTCCACCTCGCACGGGTATATGCAGTTTCACCTGCACGGGCATATGAGGTTTTACTTTCCGCCGTAACTACATGTGAATTTCAGAGTAGTGTCACTGAAAAATTGCACAGAATGACTGTAGGAGTTTTGGTGGTGTATGCTTTGCATTATGCTTGATATGTTTTTCAATGTTTTTTTTTTCTCTTTTTTTTTTTCCCAATGTTATTTTACAACTTTAAAAGAAAAGGAAAAAGCAAAAGCCTTTACTGATGTTAATCTAGATATTTAGTTCCACAAGTTCTTCTATAGAGTCTCTGGACGAGCAGGAAATTTGGACTATACGTACACTCCCTGTGTCAGTCCCAGTGCACCACAACCTGGACAGCTATCTCTGCTTTCTAACCCAAACCCTTGAAGATGAGGTGCAAATACAAGCTTTAACCCCTTGACTGACCTTTTGAGCCCACCAGTTACCAGGCTGCTCCTTGTCACACCACACCTTTAAGCTCCAAGCAAACAGTTATGCTGGAGGGGAGATTCCTCATTCTTAAACTTGCACTTTACTCAAGTTCCTGATCTTTTAATCTCTTTCCAAGGGGGTTGGGGGGGGGGGGGGGGAAGAGAAAGAAAAGAGAGAAAAAAAACCCAACCAAACAACAAAACAACCAAACCCCAAACAATCTCGATTGGTGTTTTGCAGCAGGACTAATCTGATATGAATGTGAAAATACCAATTTTCTACAGTGCCTTCCACACAAAAAGTTGTTGCAGCATTTCTTTGGCAGGAACAAGGATGTACCAGTGTAAAAGTACTTATATATTGGCTGTTGGAGATTTAGTGTCTGGAAAAAAGTGGTACCATTGTTAGGAGTATTTGTGGTAGGGCTTTTACCACAATAGCTGTGTCAGCAAAAAATCATATCCCCCCCATGTGGCATGGGTGACGATATTTCTAAGAACATGACAGCCATGACTGAGAGAGAGCTCTGAGGAGCCCAAAAAATGAACAAGAAGAGACAGGGCTGGGAAGCTGTTTTCAGAGGGGCAGCAGGATTCACCTCCCCTAGCTCCACCAAAAGTTAAGGGTCCCACTGTGGCCAAATTCCTGATTTCTAATTGTGTTGCACCCAGCAGATGAAATTGCCTTTTCTTCCAGTGCTTCCAAAACGTGACTCCTCTCAGCACATTTTGCCTGTGATTATTTTCATCCTCTACCTTTTGGGAAGGGGGAAGACCGAGGTGTGGACTGATGAAATGGTTTGTACAGTGCTGCCCAGCGAATCAGCATTGCAGCTGGCTCAGAGTTCTGATGCTTAGCTGTGGCTTCATGATCATTAATGCTGAATCTGTGCCTCACAGCTACGATTTTGCCTGGGAACAATCACAAAGCTTGCTGTCAAGCTAGCCAGGTATAAGCATGGTATATAGTGCTTATATCAACTTTACACTGACCTTCTGTGAGGAGGCTAGAAAAAAAAGCCGTTAGCTTTCAGCCTGAGAGCAGCTGAGGCAAAGTTGCTCCTACAAAGTGTTTGGCCGCAATGGGAACAACAGCTGAATGCGGTGCCACGCTCTGGGTGATGTGGCTACAGAAATCCTGACCTTACATCGGGTCTTCCGAAACTGCAACTTGCCACCCTGTGAAAGCATGGCTTCTGACTCCTGTAACCGCTGCCCAACCTCCCATCTCTCTAATACCCAGCTTTTAATGATTTTGTTTCCCACCCCATACTATATAAACATTCCTTTTCATCCCTTCCTGCAAGGCAGGTAAATGAAATGTTATTTTCATTTAACAGTCCAGGAAAAGGAGAAAGTGGCTAAATAGCAGCTCTCTTCCGGTACAGCAGCTGCTGTCTGGAGTCCCAGGAAAACCCATCAGTGATGTTCACCCTCAGCTAAGGTAAAGGCACTATCATAAACACGTTTTAACTCCTGTTAAATTTTGAAACTTTTAAAAACATGTCCTAACTTGCCACGTGTAGATGGGACACAAATGTATTTTAACACGTTTGCTGGCAAATGCACTAAAATGCAACACACCCTGTCAACACTAAGAATTTGAAAACATGTTAATTAAAAGTTTTCACTGACACTTTTTTTTTTTTTTTTTAATACTCCTTTATCCTCGTCCAGACAAC
>NW_009661369.1:1035930-1060337 GCF_000708025.1 Charadrius vociferus
TAAAGAACGTGAATCTAAGAGCGGTTTTGGGAGGTGGAATCCAGTGTTTACAGAAATCCCAAAAGAGCATGTGCTTTCTGGTATTCCCATTGTGCCTCTCCCCTGGGCTATCCGAGCTCTGGGGAGGCACTGGGAAGCCTCCTTGTGTGCTGGGGTGCTCGGAGACCTTTCCTCTGTGCAGGGAGGACAGCAAGCAAAACAAACAAACAAAAAAGATAAAATTTACACCGAGACATAATGTTCCCTATATGCCAACCTACCCCAAAGCCCTTTTCTTCTCCTGTCCTTGTCATTATGGAGAAACAGTGTAACTCATGCATAGGAAAGAAAACATCTTGCTTTACCAGGAACAGTCAGGCTGGGACAGTGAGGGAATTTCATTCTTGTTTTTAATCTGTATATACTTTAAGTTAACAAGAGAACGGGACAGTATGGTCTGAATAATGTTAAAAGTTTCAAGTTCTGAAACTAAGTTCAGGTTTGTGTTGCATCTTTTCCCGTTTCTGAGAAATGAGTATTTCATAATGTCCTAATCAGTGCTGAGATTTCTTACTGTCACATCACTTCAGTTTCTTCAAGCTTTACTCCAGTTTGGTGCAATGCTATCGAAAGCTTTTAACCTTTATGTCACTCCCAACCATTACAAGCCCTTTACTAATATTTGCCAAGCTTTTATTAACTGAATACATTCAACAATGTTTGTTAAATAGGATCCAGACTGTTTGAATGTCCGGTGTGCTGGGAAATTGAAAACTTAACAGAGCTTATATATTTTAAAAGTGTCATACAGTTTGTCTTTCTCATATCTAATAAAAAAAAATAACCTGTTAACCAACTAGATAACCAGCATCCAGTAATGAGGCTGGTTACTTCTGGGAAAAAAAACAAACCAAACCAAAACAAAAAAGACCCACAAACTAAAATCAAGAAAAAGAAAAACTGACAACAAACCCAACCCAAACCAAACAAAAATTCCTTAGATCATACAAAAGCAAAAACACTCCAGTAAATCTCAAGCCCCTCCCTTAAGAGTAATCACAGTGAGAAACAACAACACACAGGGAAGATGCAAATACACCACTGAATGACTGGTCCCTGCTATATGCCGGTTCTGCTTTAAAGAACCACATTGCAGTGGCAAAAGATGGGCATTGGGGCTCCACTGCATTAAGCAGCGCATGGACAAACAAGTGGAGCTAGTAGCCCTACACTAGGGAGTTATAAACATTTTACTATTGGTTCTAAGGATAAATGCTGCTCTGACTGTAGTTCCCCAGAAGTTTTACCCAGGCTAAGTCTACGCAGCAACAGTCCTTTGCTCCCTTCGCTCCTGTGCTCTGGCCGTACGGCTCCACTCCCTCCATTGTGCATGCCCTGGCTTTCCTCTGCCCTCCTGATAAGCCATTTTAGAGAGCTAAACCAGCAGAATTCTATTCTCTCTCTTCCTCCCCCCTCCCCTTTTTGAGGGGGGGAAAGGGTAGTTTCCTGCTGGTTTAGCTCCTATAACTCTTGGTGTGGCCAGCCGAGTAGCAGCGATGACAAGCAGGTGATAACCTGATTTGGCATAAAGTTAAGCTGTAGTTCCAACGTCATTTGCATCAGCAGCACCGCTGCCTCACACAGTTCCCCCTCTCCACAGCTTCTGCTCGTTCCCATTGTCACGCTCCTCCTTCAATTCTGCTGGGAGGAGTGATCTGAGTAAAAAATGCCCGATAACCAGGTATTCATCAGAATGGCACTGACAGGTGATGCCTCGTCAAGGTTTTTTTTGAAAGACCACGTGTGCTTTAATGACGAGTGCTTTGCATCATGTGGCTACGGCGTTTTTGATGAAGGAGCCAGCCTGGCTTTTGTGAAATCCAGCTAGATGATCCAGGGGGTGGGGGGGATGACAGACACGACACTTAAATAAGAGTGGAACCATGCACATTTATGTTGAAAAGTGTCACAAGGTGTGAAATGAAACTGATGGCCCCAGCTAAGCAGAAAGCCATCTAAAATAGGAAATAGGAAGCATTTGTGCTTGACTCAGAGACTTGGATTCCTGCTATGTAGTTGCTGTGAATTGAAACTGATTTAGGGCTAAATCAAGCTCGGGGTTGTGGAATTAGCCAACCTCCACGTCAAGCGCCGAGTCTCTCCGTAGGGCTCAGGCTGTGGGCAGAAAGCCAAGTGCCAAAGTCTGTAATTTGCCCAGCTGGCAGGTAGAGGCTGGTACCCAGAGCCTGGTTTTATGATTCTCACTGCCCAAACAAATACACTGTAGCCACAAGGTGCAAAAGACTAAACCAGTACAAGTTGTAGTTCATATTATGATTGCTATTGTTATTATTATACTCAGCTCAGGAAGACTGTTTGCTTCAGGTAGCTGGAATAAACTCTGTGTAGTGCATCCCAGTCAACTTGGCAGAAATGCATGTGTCCTGTACTGTCTGATATCCTCGTAGGGCGCAGATTTTATATCAGCGGTCATATAATCCCCAGCTACACAGAAATACATTCCAAATATGAAATATGAAGCATTTGTGCCTGTCTCAGAGACTTGGATTCCTTATATTTGGTTGTAGAGAAGTATATCCCTTCACTCGGGAGCCGTCGCTCCGACCTCTTTCCTGCCGTGAGGTGCTTTAGCCCCTTTGAAAGCTTAAGAGGCAGTCCCCTTTCATCCAGCGGCTCAATGGTGGGGCTCAGGAAACAGGGGTTTAATTCCCACCTAAGAAAATTTGAATCCCTTCATTTACCTCCCCCTGCTTTTCCCATGAAGTTCTAGGGTGAGGGAGCGTGAGCACAAAATGTTTCCATATTCTCTGGCTGAAGCTGCTCAGCCAACGAATCAAGAGTAACTCTTTGGCATGGAGAATTACATAGTAATTGCTCCAAAAATCCAGCGTGTTTCTGTAGTCTAATTGTTTTGCATGCTTGCTGGGGAGTGGGAGACAGCTTGCCTCGCGTCCTTGCTCCACTGACAATGCTACTGGTTTCTAGTTTGTAGCTCTTGGAGCAGGAAAGGGCAGGCACCCAGAGTCCAGTGTTAGCAGTCCAACCCAGTGACTACAAAACGCAGTCATGATTCCTTTTTATCGCATTCTTCAGCCCCCAAATAATAATTTCTTTGCAAAGTGGGACAAACTGAGCAGGGGGAGCTGGTACGCCCCAGCTGGGCAGGTCAGCTGCACAGCTTACACTGCGGGTAAGGGACTACTTGCCATGGCCCCTTCCCTACCACCTCCTTCAGGTGACAAGACTTCCTTCACATGCAAGGCAGGTCAATGCCTGTGTAAGCATCAATTGCTCTGGACATCACACAAGCAGAGACCTCCTCTGTGTCTCTCCAGGAAAGGCCCTCGGGCAGCTGCTTCTGAAGCGCTTTGGAGACAGGACGACTGAGGTGGGACAGAGTCCACTGGTTGAGCACCCCTGGTGGCACTTCTAGCCTCTTCTTTCTCCTGGCATTTTGAAAAGCAGTGACACATCACACCTTCAAGCTAGAGTTCCTGCATCCAGTCTGATGAATTCAGCAACTGAGTCATGGCTTTTAATTCTCAGTTTGTGTTTGGATGACCAAAATGCACGTATGTACTTTTGTAGATCTAGCTGCAGTTTGTAACCCCACAACAGAGAGACAGGTTCATTGATGCTTCATATTAGATATGACAGACTTTCATTTCACTTTTATTTATTTATCTATTTATTTTCATTGACACAGTGAAAGAATGAATCAGACTATTCAGAATATCATTCCAGTATTATACACCCTCCACAATTTTATTTTTGTTTACATTATGTCTAAATATTTTCATATTAGAAAGTGTTTATTCTATGTGTGTTTTGTATTTTAGCACCTTGCTTTTCATAATAACCTGATGCAAAAGGATTAAGTTCATACCCAGTTCTACAAACCCTTAGAAGAGTCCACCTTACTTCTAGAGCGAGTCCAGTTGTCATTAGGAGTATGGATATGTAGGGCAAGAGCCACCAATTTAAGTTTAATAGGTAACAGAAATCACTGTCTGCACATTGAGGGTGTTGATCCAACTTCTTAGTGTAAGAAATGGGTAGTGAGGTCTTTTTTTTTTTTTAAACAGTGGCTTCAGAAGTTTGCTGTATAAATGTTTCTGGAGCCACATACTGCTTTTTGAATACGTAGCCACTGGGACAACTGAGAGGTCATTTTTGTAGCCAATATTGCAAGAAACCACAGCTATGAGGCTTGAAGGCTGTAGGCTAAAGGCCAGTAAATTAAAGTTTGTTAAAAGAAATGGGTTAACAAGTACAAATTTAGCTGTTTGATTTAGAATGGCACATGTGCATACTGGAAGAGACAGGAGGGGTTGTTGGTGAAATAACTAGTTTAAGACAGGAACACTTGTGTCCATATTCCTGCCCTGTGGCAGACTGTCTATGTGAATGGGGTAACTCTTTTTAAGTATATCTGCCCTGCAGACCAGGGTGCTGGGTTGGTGCACCAGCTTTAGTATCTCTCCTTGTGGATATTGGAAGCAGACATGGAGATAAGTACAGATGAACTGAATCCGCATCTTGGTGAAGAAAATTTTTCTGCCTTGAACTTTCTGTGTCTGTGTTGCCAGACACACCTTGTACTCAAGCTGCTATCAAGCCACTGTCAAGCAAAGCCAGCAGGAGGGATGAATGAGAAGTTCCTGACTAAACTCAAACATAAAAAGGAAGCACACAAGAGGCAGAAGCAGGAGACCCAGGAACAATATAGACACAGTGTACAGTGATGGGGTTAGGAAAGCCAAAGCCCACCTGGAATTGAATCTGGTGAGGGATGAGAAGGGCTTCTACATGTACATCAGCAGCAAAGGCAAGACTAGGGAAAATGTATGCCCGCTGCTGAATGGGGCAGTGGCCCTGGTGACAAAGGATACATAAGCAGCTGAGCTACTGAATGCCTTCTTCACCTCAGTCTTTGCTGGTAAGACCAGGCTTCAGGAACACCAGGCCTCTGAGACCAAAGGGAAAGTCTGGAGTAAGAAAGACTCACCCTTGGTGGAGGAGAACCCTGTTGAAAGGAACATTTAACCAAAATATATTCAAGCCCATGTGATCTGATGCGATGTGCCCACAAGATTTGAGGGTTATCAGTTGGTTATTTTTGAAAGGTTGTGGTCATCAGGGCAGAATCCTGAGGACTGGAAGGAAGCAAATATCACTCCTGTCACCAAGAAGGGCAAGAAGAAGGATCTGATGAACTATAGGATGGCCAGTGTCCCCTCAGTTGCCAAAGAGAGGCAGTGGTGTCTCCGTCCTTGGAGATCTTCAAAAGTCACCTGGACACAGTCCTGAGCAACTGCTCTATGTGACCCTGCTTGAGCAGAGACGTTGGACCAAATGATGCCTGGAGGGGCCTTCCCACCACAGCCATGCTGTGATCCTGTGTGATTCGGTGTGTGATACTGTTTTTAGTGCTGCCTCAGCTATGCGTATACTCACTTCAGTTTCAAGACATTGCATTTCTGTGACCTTGTGCTTCAGTTAAATGGTTTATGGAACACGGATATTAATACACCCTCTTATATGCCTGGGAAGAATAAATACACCAAAGATTGGGAGGTGGTTTCAGTGAATGGGGCATACAAATGCCTTCTGTACACATTTATAGGAAAGAGAAACTTTACAATCTTTTTTTTGCCTGTACAGTACAAATTACATTAAAGTGAGAGAAAACAATATCTGTAATAATGTTCTTGAAACTAGGTCCTAGGAAGCTGAGAAAATCATAGGTTTAATGTGAACCCCTGCCTTTATAAGTTCCCATGCCTTCTATGATATTATGTTGGAGTCTATACAGAGCAGATGAAGTTGTGTCATAGTAATTTTTGTTTATTCCTTTTAAATTATACTTTCTCACACTTTAGTAAGGTCTCCCGTTTCCCCCCATGCAGCTATAAAAGGCTGGCTTCAGTCTGTTTAGGCTCAAGCCACGCACGCGGTCTTTTATTGACAAAAGCAGATGGCGATTTCCCCTACAATCCGTTTCCTTTTCACTGGCTGGCATGTGAAACACGGAGAGCATACTGGAGGACATGCTGTCATACCACGCCAGCCTCAGAGTGCTCCCCTCACAGGGGAGTAGCCCAGGACCTGCCTGCCCATGAGGGATCCGAATTACTGGAAACTATTTCACATTTGGCTTAGAGCTATTTTGACAATCTTCAGCTGTATCCTTTATTTCTTTCTTCCTTCTTAGCATGTAAATGTCCTTTTTATAGCAGCTATTCTTACAGAATTTATAGTTCTCTTTTCTTAAAGCTTCTCATTCCCACTTCCTCGTTTTTATTTAAGTCAGTCCCTTTTCATCTCCTGGGCATACTACGCTATGCAAAACGCACACATTCAAGAGGTGAAATCTTGTGTCTTCCTCAAATTGTCTTATGATGCTGGCCTCTATTATCCCAGTTTTAATCTTCAAAGTGGCAATTATGTCCTTTTTGCCATACTGCCTCTCATGCTTATGAGGAGCTCCACAAAGTGTATTATTATCTTCCTTTATATGCTTCCTTAAAACCCTCCTTTGCTATTACACCTACCAGTGCAGAGCAATGACTGGTTACTCCATTGATTTCCATTGTTTTTCCTTGGATTTATTGTTAGTTATTTGGAGTCTGAAATCTCTGTGGTATCAAGCCTATCTTCGTGGGCTGACATTCCCTTACCAGTTAGCACAAGGACAGAAAAAGTGCGAATTTAAGCCCCTGAAGTGCCTTAATCCTGGCAGTCCCCGAGCAGAGTTCCCCTTTCTGCATCTTACTCAGCATTGCAAGTGAGGATATGCAGCTCACTCGGTGTGTGGGCATAAAGCCTGTAAAGAGCTTTGGAGCAACAACTGGTTTGACACAGCACACGCAAGGAAGAATTTATCTTTCATTCTTAGACACCCCCCTCTACACCATAGGCGTTTTCATTTCTTTTTCTTTACCTCAGTCAGGATTTTTAGATGGCTTTTCATATGGCTATGGTCAGCACTATCTCTTTCAGCACAATTTCCATTTAAATTTTTCATTCACTTACAAAGGGAAATTTCTGAAATGGACTAATAAAGCATCTGACTCATTTAAATGCTTATAAGCCTAATATTGCATTCACATTACTGAAAAATGCTGAAATGTTTTGCTTTAAATACGAATTTTATGTAACATTTATAATCACAGGAAATTTTTGTATTCTTAAGCATTGTGAAGTTTGTATATACAAGAGGATTTGAGATGCGGTCATGGGAGCAGCAAGCATGAAACACCTCCACACTAGTAAAGGCAGGAAAAATTCAAGCCAAAGATGATGGGAAAGCTACAATTATTGCTGGATGTGCAGTTGGATTTTCAGTGCCCGGAGAAGACAGGTAGCATCCTGCTTTTTGAGATCCTCTTCCAGGCTCTGCACATTTGCAGCAAAGTTGAATACAGTTCTTGTACAGGCTTCTAGTTCTGTGGTGGTGACAAACAGAAACTCACGTTAAGGCAGATTCAAAATGGAGCTGTGCCTGGCTTAAGCAGGCAAATTGAGGGCAGTCAGTCTGTAAAGTTCATTCTTTATGGAAAACACAATTTGAGACTTCAATGGCATTGATACTAAAAATGTCTCAAGGTATAAACACATACTATAGTGCTATCAAACCTTTCGAGCAAAGGGTCAGTGGGTTTCTTGGAAGACTGGGACGACAGTTCCTTTCTTATTTATGAGCTCATCACATCCCAGATGATAGAGCAGCGACCAGTCCTTGAAAGGCTTTCATATCTCACCTCTCATACCTCACACCTCACTTAAAAACTCTTCATAGAGGGCAGGGCACAGGGTGACACCTGCCCTCCTCCCCTCAGGGTGCAGGACCCCATTTCCAGCACAAACCCCTCTTCTTCTCCTACTCCCCCAACCCTTTCTCCCCCCCCCCCCCCCCCCCCTCTTCTTGGGACCTACAGTTCCACAAGTGACCCTACACATGCAGAAACTCTACCTCGCCTTGGCACTTGCTTGAGGAGAAAGAGGAGAATGGCTGATGGGGGTGAAGAAGGAACCTGGAGCTGAGGTGGGTTTGGCTGAACCTGTCCAATGGAGCAGAGGGGCAGGGGGTGGTTGCGTCCCAGACACTCACCTCTGCAGTGGTGTCAGCAAGCTGTAACGTCATTGTCCTTTGGTACCACTGTCAGCAAGCACAACTATCCTGCCCCTTGTCATGCTGCTCATAGTCCCAGGAAACGAAGCTTTCTCTGTTCTGTACTGTCAGGTTATGCTTTGAAGCAGATAATTGTATTTCAAAAAGGCATTGTGTAAGATTAGAGGAAGCCAGTCTGCCTGAAAGGTTTCAGAGGGGAGGTTTTGGCACCACAGCTCCTGAGACTGGGAAATGATTGTATTATCTGGCTGTTTGTCCTCAGAGAAACAAAATGCGTCTAGCTGCCCAGACAACAAAAGGGTGAAAAGAGGAGGAAGGCTGACCATACCTTTCTCCAAGCTGTTGGTTCCCTTTATCTCTTTCTGCCAAGACAAGGCAGGAAGCACAATTGATGTTTGCCTGGCTGTTGATACAGACTAGTGATACAAGGCCGTGGTCTCCAGCTCATTGCTAGGATTGGAGATGTTCTTGGGACAGGACATTTCACTCACTTGGTAGGAAATGCACACCTCAGGGGTGGGTTAGGTCCCTCCTTGAGGTGTTTCTAGCAGTACTGTTAAGAAACCCTGGCCAGGAGGACGACACCTCTCTGCCCCTGTGGGTGGCCCGGTGTCCATGGGTGGGAGAGCAGGGGTTGTCAAGTAAATAACTAGTGGACCACAAGGTCCCTGAGCCTCAGAACAAAAAGTGGGCTTCTCGCAAGCTGCATCTTTGGATATATCATAGTGTAGTGAGTCGCTTCCCTTCTGATGCCTCAAAACGAGGTCCAGGGCAAATCATCCTGCTGCTTTCTCTTCCTCAAACCTTCACAGGTGGCCCCACAGAGCTATCACCAAGTTTGACAAGGGAATGAAGAAAATGTGGTGGTTTTATTTTTATATCCATATTTATTTACCTTTTGATTTGAGTTACTTGAAAATCTCTTTATATAAAAATACTTTGCAATGTCATTTGTTTCCTTGGGCGGAATTTGTCTCCAGCTCCACAGAAATGCTGTACAAATGTGATACTCTCACAGTTGTACTTGAGCAGTAACCAGAGTCTTCAGAAAAGGTAACAAAACATAAACCAATAGAAGCATTCAGACCTGGTATTTCTTAATTTTATTTTTGGTAACTGGTGATAGATTGTGGGTTCAATTAGATGCAGAGGAACTCTTCCAAACACAAAGTTTTTCTCCTTAAATTTTGTACTTCAAAACCCAAATCTGTATATACCTACAAGTACATCTACACGCAAATATATATGTTATGCATTGAATTCACTAATTCGTTCATCGTACACTAACCTTCACAAATACCACAAACTTGCTGCAGTTAAACAGAGAAAAGAGCAACTCAAGTTCTGGTTTTAATTCTGCTTTACTCGGCATATGTGTTTACATATGTCAACTGTACATGAGATTTCTGAAAGGCATCCTTGGTAAAATCAGTACACACTTTAAGTTACTTTTACACTTTTTTGGCTAGATCTTAACGACTGAAGCAGCAGATGTATAGGATTAGGAGAAAATGTGAAAGCTAAAATCTTGCCCTACTCAAATCACCATGATACTTGGGTATTTCTGAAACAGAAAATCAAGCCATCTCTGGTTTCCAAAGAAGTTCTTGAAAACCTCATTGATTGCTGCACTTGCCAGTTGCACTGTGTTTTTATTAGCTCTATTAATGATGTTAAGCAGATACATATTGTTCTTTTTCAAGCAGCTTGAACAGGGTTAGTACCTAACATGCTTTGGTTTGTGACTAACTTCAGTGATTGATAACAAAGAATACATGGAAATTGTAGAAATTTGCTTTTCTGAGAACTGTTTTGTAACCAAGTCCAACAGCCCTGTGAAAGATACATCTCCCTGTGGTGGTCTCCTTACCTTGTTGCAAATATTAATAATAATGATGATGTCTATTAGAGTACTTTGCCAACAAAGTAAGGTTTTTCAGGGTGGTAGCCAAATGCTGAGGAATAGATAGCTCCCTCCAAGCCCAAAGTTTACAGTTGGACAGGACAAACACAGGAATGGGGAACAGACCATGGCAGCACAAGCAGAAACAGCCACAAAAGCATTCCCCTTTTTAAGGGGTTTTGCAGGGGGTGGGAAAGGGGGAGCTTGCCAGGGATCAGGACACCTCAAGGGAATGGAAGAGCATTGAGGGGCAGTCTGGGAGGAGGCAGGGAGAGGATGAGGAGCTCTGTGAAGCTGGGGAGATCAGCCAGGACCAGATCAAACCTCTGATCAGCACAGAGCAGAAAAAGACTTCAGGAAAACCTCTGAAGGTGCAAGTGTCCAGCACTTCCTGGTTTGGCTCCTGTTATTCCTGTTAGCTGGCAGCTGCCGCCTTCTTTCTTTGTAGTCCTTCCCCAAAGCCATATGGAAGTAGGATTAAGGTGGGTGGAAAGCACCACCTTTCTCCTCATAACCTCAAAGCCGGGGATCTCCTCTGAACAGCTCCGGACCTGGCATTACTGCCACCATCTGTTAACTTCTTCTCTTCTGTGTTACGGCCATGGCGGTGCTCAACGGCCTCAGACAAGACACAGAGGAGGTCCACTGCCTGCAAATGTAGTCGGAGGCAGCTGGGAGAGCTTGCTGTGTCGTACTGGCGGATGGGACAAAGAAAACATCCTCGCCCTCTTTTTCTGCATGGGAAACAAATGGGTTAAATGATTTCCCTGAGGTCACACAAAAAGTCAGCAGAAAGGGGAGAAAAAAGCTTACTTTTCCTCAGCCCAGCGCTACACTTCAAGTCTAAAATCCCTGCAGCTCTGGTACAGGCAAAAGGGAAGGTAAGGAAAGAGGAAAAAAGATTAGTGAAGACAGGACATACTGGCTCATGGCTGCTCATATGAAACACCTTAATCGAAGCTAAGCTCTTACACAGCAGCACTGTAAATGGCGTGGAATTCACATCAGAAATGAAAATATTGGCAGAAGTATAGTCTGGGACTATATTTTATGTTCTGTTTTTAGGGTCTGTATCATTGTATCTGAGCGCCTCATGATCATCAGCAGATTTTATCCTCACAAAATCATAGTGAGGAAGAAAAATTTTATCCCCACCATGGGAAGGCAGAATTTAGGCAGATGACAGATGAAATATGTTATTGTGGGGTCCCTAGGAAGGCTGAGGCTGGGTTCAGCTGTAGAGCAAAAGCTTTATAAGTTTCAATCTATATTCCTAAATCCCTTAAATCACCTTTTCTAAATTGGATTTTTATGAATCTGAAGTCTACTGCACAGTCTGTGTTTATATTTCTCTCTGAGAGAGAGACGTGTGTCTCCTGCTGTCTTGCTGGGTCTTGCTTGGGGAGTTTGTTGGGAGCCTTTTCAATAGAATTACGAGGAAAGGCGTGGGCCTGCTACAGGGGTAGGGAGGCTGAGGAGAGTGAAGCTGAAGGAACAATTTCATTTGCTCACCGACCTCAGGACTATTTAGCCATGTGAGTAGCCTTGGGAAGCTCTTTGTGTGAAGAGCTGGAGGAATGCACATTTGGTGTTGAAGGAATGAGTATTGGGAAGGGATCGCAAGAAGTAGCTCCTTAAACTCTTCACTCTGGGCAATAGATCTGATAGGAGGTGGATGTGACCAGTAGGTCGAGGGAGGGCATTCTGCCCCTCTACTTGGCACTGGTGAGGCCACAACTGGAATCCTGTGTCCAGTTTTGGGCTCCCCAGTTCAAGAGGGACAGAGAACTGCTGGAAAGAGTCCAGCGAAGGGCAACCAAGATGATTGAAGGATTGGAGCATCTCCCTAATGAGGAAAGGCTGAGAGAGCTGGAACTCTTTAGCCTGGAGAAGAGAAGGCTGAGGGGAGACCTTATTATTACTTATAAATATCTAAAGGGAGGGTTGAAGGAGGATAGAGTCAGACTCTTCTCGGTGGTTCCCAGTGACAGGACAAGGGGCAATAGGCAAAAGTTGGAACATAGGAAGTTCCGTTCCAACACATGGAAAAACTTCTTTACAGTTAGTGTGACAGAGCACTGGAACGGGCTGCCCAGGGAGGTTGTGGAGTCCCCTTCTCTGGAGATTTTCAAAACCCACCTGGATGCAGTCCTGAGTAACGTGCTCTAGGCAATCCTGCTTTAGCAAGGGAGTTGGACTAGATGATCTCTAGAGGTCCCTTCCAATTCTGGAAATTCTGTGATTCTGTGATTGCTCCCAGTGACACCCCTGTCACCGCTGAGCAATGCCCCGGACATCATCATGACACATTCTCTCTGTGGCTTTAGCAATTGTCCTTGGTAGCCAGTGGATCAAGGGACTGATGTAAAGGTTGGGATCCTTAAATCCCTTCCACAGTCCTCTCACAGTTCATTTGGAAGAAACTACAAGCCTTTCCCATAGATTTACCTTGCCATTTGTCCCAAGAAAGCATTTTGGGATGCATTCTCTGTGTTGGAATGTACTGACTGTTACATGCTCTTGAGATCTTGTTTATTATTATTGCCTTTTCCTTGCATATTGAGTCATAGAAGAGCTATTCAGTTTGCCCCCAGCCCGTCCCCCTCCCCTCCCCCCTCCCTGCTTCAAGAACAAAGCAAATCAATGCATACAGGTCCCGCTGCTTATGAATGCAGTTTTCCCGAGGCCTCAATAAGCACATTTCAAGGCTTAGGTCTGCGTTTCCCAAGTCAGGGCTCAGAACCCCAGACAGAGTCTAGGTGGTTATTAATGCATCCATTAACCTGAAAGAAATTCACACCCCTTCTATATCTATTCTTATACCTAGTGTACAGCTGAGAGATCTGTAAGAGAGAATGCAGCTCATAGTCATTTGGGCACTTCAGGCTTAGACGCCAGCAGAAGTCTGTGATGATCTGGAAAAAGGACAGGATATTGTATGGACATTAAATAGGCCAGTTATTTGTACTTCCTTACTAATATTTTGAGAGCTGCCTGTAGGTCTGAACTTCAATCCTCAATTGCTTGATGACCAGGTAGACAAGTATACATTGTGTTTATTGCCACGTTGGAAAGAGCAGCCCATCACACTAAACACTGCAAATTCTATCTGGCTTATCACTGCAGGATCATGTTGTGTCCTGTTAGCTAGTATCACAACAGAGGCTTTGTTTGTGTAACGCTACACTTGAGGATTCAACATAATGAATACTCTCTTACAGCTAGTTTACACAAGGATTGTTGCCATTTTTCACAATGAGTTTTTTAAAACATATGCCTGTATATAAACAACCAACATAACCCAGAAGAACTTGAAATTCCCATCTGGATGATGTATTTGATTCTCAGATTCAGGATTTTTTTCTAAGATACTCTATCAAAAAAATGTTCTCTTGTTCTTTCTTTTTTTTTCCTCTGTAATTGGAGGAGAATATTTGTACACTAGATAATTTAATTTTCTTCTGCTTAGTACTTAAATCTTCTAGATGTTATAACTTTTTAATTTTTATTTTCACCTAGTTTATTAGCCTCTAAAGAGCCTACCAAATTGTCAGTCACATTTCTCTGATTCTCTGTTCCATAAAGCACTATCCACCATGTTATACTATTTTGATTTTTCTTTTTTTTTTTTTTTTGTTATATTTGGTCTGTGTGATCCCTGGCAAGAGAATAAACATGGTAGGTTCTCAGATATTTGGTTCCATCATCAGAGGAGAAAGGCTTTGGTATTAGTTTCTTTTCAGGGTCACAGAATCATGCATAGAAATGAGACCATCTAATCACAACTATCTTCTTCTCTCAGAGCCGTAGCTACCTTCAAATAGCATCTGTTCACAACCTTTTCTGCCATTATAACTGGTGTAGTACACTCAAGCATAATCAGTATTGTTACGAGAGAAAGGAACACGTAATAATACAGTCTCTACATTCAAAAATAAAAATGTACAGAGGGAAAGGCATAAAGAGGTCACACCAGTGCTTGAATATACCAGCTGCAAAGCAAATGAGCTGGGAAGAGTCAGTGTCTACACTCAGTTTTGAATCTCTAGTTGTGACAGCATTCACAGAAGCTGCTTTACAGATTAGGGAATTGTTTTCAATTAGGCCGTTGTTTTCAGCACTGACTATCTAACCCTGCTAACCTTGGGGTTAGAAAACACAGTGGTAGAATGGCGAGCCTGTATGAGCCTTGTCTGGACTTCATCTTCTACCTCTTTGTGCCCAGTGGAGCTGCAATATAGCTACGAAGAGTCCTGAGGAAGACAAGACTAATATGTCCAAGACAAACATGAAATACAAAGGACCAGTCTTTATGGATATATGGTGTATAATCCTGCAGCATAGCTGTCATTAGCAGCTACTACACTTGAATAAAGATGATTGGATACTTCAGCAAGAACTATTTTCCATCTGAAAATGGAAGTTTGAAACCAGAATTTTTCCGATGAACATATTGGTTTTGACTTCAGGTGGAGAAACTTTTCAGTTCTGGGTGAAATTTATGGTCAGAAGGAAAGTGAAAGAAAGAGGATGAGGATGGAAATTCGTATTGTTTGGAATGACTCTGGGGTACAAACCAAGACAGATATTCTTGTCAGAGGAGAACCTCACCTTCTGCAGCCTGAAGCATCATAACTCAGATACTTATCTCAGCACTGGAAGATTAGATTTCAGCATGCCAAACTATTGTGGGGAGACTTCTTTCTCTCAGTCTTTCCTTTTGTATATATCCCACCCTACAATTAATTTTGTATTTATAGGTAGAAAAAGACAAATAATTGAAATCTAAAAAAGTTTAACAGGTGGTAAAACTTTTATCAGTCTGAATAGCAACAATAATTCAATGCTCAGTTTTTACTGAACATATGCACAAAATTACCTGTTAGCTATCATTAGTGTTCTGTGAATGGTCACCATTTGTCAAACTAAATTAAATGCATACCAATAACCTTCTAAAACAATTCTTTCCATTGTATAGGCTGTTCCTCAATATGCTTCTTCAATATGTTCTTCATCTGTTCTCTTACCATTTTCTTATGAGTTTTTTATTGTTGCTGTCACTAGTTGATGTCTTTTGCTGGTACCCATGTTAGGAAGCAGGTATTATCAAGCAGGTCTGTTGAGAGAAGATGAGGTGGCCAGAGGACTGTAGTCTGGTAGAAAAAGCCTTGAGGAAATTGATAAATAACACCCTGTTTTTTCATCGGGTCTTCACTGCTAGCCTAGGGATCAAGTGGGATTTTAATATCTGATTGTACTGGCAGAAATGAAACCAGTTCCACACAGCCCAGCCCATCATCATTGTGTCTTTTAGAAGATGCATCCTAAAAGATGACAGTCAACTACTGTGGGGGATTTCTTCTCCTTTCTTCTTCCTTAAGGGGCAAGCATTCTTTCGAGTGCAATAGACATGCCCCAGATCTAATGAGCAAAAGGAATACTTTCTGGGCAATTAATTTTTATCGTGCTAGAAAACCACTTACCTGGACCAAAAAGAGTTTGACTAAAACTCCAAAGCATTAAATAGGAACAGCAACATCATGCAAAGAAGTCAAATGAAAATGCTGATAAATGACTACAGTATTCCCTTGCAGTTCTCTTGCTAAAGCTGAACTGTGAACTAGCAGCCACCATGGGGTTCTTTTCTTGCCAAAAAAAGTCTGGCGAAGATGAAATTTCAGATACACTGAAGAGACTGGGAGGGGATGCTGAAATATGGCTGTGGGTGGAGATGTCTGAGGGGATGTGTGGCCATGCAGACAATCTTTACATGTAAAAAAAAAGTAGTCAAAGAAATAAATATTACCACAAACTTTAAAAAAAAAAAAGTGCAAGAATGCCCTTGGCAGCCAAAAAGACAGGAAATGTTTATTCATATATGGGTCTATGTATTTAAAAAAGAATAAAATGTTGCCCTCTGAGGATGACAGCTTAGACGTAAACTACAATAGAAGTTGTGATGTGATTAAAGAAGAGTGCATACCTCTGAGGATAATAAAGAACTGGTTCCTTTAAACATTGTGCAAGCTTTAAAATCAGTGTCTGTTCTGGACAGCATCCTAGGAAGATATCCAGATACGGTAAATCAGGGAGAAGTGTCTGAAATGTCTAGGGACTTTTATTCCTAGTATAATTGTATTTGAAAAAAGTTACCCTGAAAGGGTTTGCGTAAAACATAGTGGCAGAAAAACATTGTAGTCCATAAGAAAAAGCATCTACATTATTGAGAAAGGATCAAAGACATCCCTGCTTGAAATGGTAGGATATGGACCTGCAGCCAAAGGAGTTGCTATTCAGGTGTTACTGTCCACAGCACTCTGATGAGACTTACCTGCAGTACCTGCTCCAAGGAGTATACCTGGTGGGATTATTTTACAGTCCCTCTAAGGGGTTAAAACAAAATCTAAATGTCAGAAGAGGGAGCTCAGATGCAGTTGAAATGACAGTGGTGAAGATTAATATTCAACCTCTGCCCTTGACAAGTCTCTAAGGCTTGGCAGTTTCTCACTAGAAGTCTATAAAATGCTTAGGCATGATTGCTACACTTTGGGAAGAGCCAAATTCCTGAATTCTCTGAAGGGGGAAAAAAAAGGAATTATGTTCATCGTATATACTTCACTCCCATGAGAAGGTTATCGAGTTGTTTGTATATTTTATATCAATTCATATCGCTTCCTACAGTTGGCAATAAAACCCTCACCAAAACTTTGGCAAGCAAGTAAGAAAATGTTCTGCCAGACACCATTAATACAGATCAATCTGGTTTCCTTTGCATGAACCAGAAGATTACTTTCTTGAGGCAAATCGCAAACAATTTTTTCCTCAAAGGCTTGCTTTTTCAATCCTACTGCATGCCAACAAATCTAGGGTAATTCATAGATTCATGGAAGTTAAGGCCAGAGGGGATGGTTAGATCATCTTCTCTGACCTCCTGTACGTTTCAGACTGATACATTTCACCCAGTTACCCCTGTACTGTGGTTGTTAACTGGTGTTTGGCAAAAGCACTTCCTCAGAAAGTTATTCAGTCTTAACTTGGAGACATCGAAAAAAGAAAATTCCCTCTCCCTTGGCAGTTCACCCCCCTCCCCATTAATTAATTGCTTTCACAGTGATAAAAAAAAAAAAAAGGGCTTTACTTTCCAGGTTGAATTTGTTTGGCTTCAGCTTTCAGCCACTGATTCTTGGTACACTTCTGTCCACTAGATTAAAGATCTTCTTAGTATTTAGATTAAAGATCTTAGTATTATGTCCTCATGAAGAAACTTACTCACTGTACTTCTGAATCTTTGATAAGCTAAATAGATTGGATTTCTGAAGTTTCTCACTGAAAAACACTTTGTCCATCCTTCAAACAAATATTGTGGTTATTTTTAGTATCTTCTCCAATTTTAACATTGCCTATGAACCTTGAATAAACTATGGTTCTCAAGAATATTGAACACAGAGGTAAAACCCATTGCCCTAGTCTTACCCACAGTCCTTCTTTTGAAAGAAGGCAGGGTAGCTTTATTCAGAGTACTTTCTGACACCATCACAGTGCAAATCAATGACCATGAGGTAGGTTGGAGGGGGGAGACTGGAAATATGACACAGGTCTTCTTCAGGTAAGGCCAATGGCCACCAGAAGAAACAGTCAAAGAGAAGATGGCTTTCTGCTTTGTGATGTCTCCCAGGCAAGCCTGGAGATCTTTCTGGAAAACTTGCATTGGCTTTGGCAACACTTGTGTGACTCTACAGTGAGTCAGTTTAGAAATCTAAATTGACAGAAAGCTGACCTATGTGGGAGAGCCAACAGGTCACATTGCTTCTGTCCCTGAAGCGTGGGCTTACTGCAGGGTCAGATGTTTGTCAGAGCCGGTGCACGTGAAGGAGCAGGGCTCCCTCTCCGAGCAGGGCAGCAGAGGAGTGATATGCACATGACCACTGCTCAACCACAACAACTGGATCAGCTCAACGGGGCTGTGAAAATGTAGTTTTGGTGACCGTGACCACTTATTCCAACTGCAGAGTGTATATGGAATTTCAGTCCAGATTTCAGGTCATATTTGAATTCGGTTTTGAAATTTTATCTTCCAGGCATCTAAACAGAAGCTGTGCCAGGGGAATATCTTGAAAGTCCTAACAGAGCAAGAGTCCTAGCACTTGAAGCACCATTCCAGTTAAACTTGCTGGAAATCCTGATTTGAGTCCCATTTTTCACAAAGTTCAGACACATCCAGGCTGAAATTTACCTTCACGGTCATCTCAGCTTTAAATAATATAAAAAAGCAAGGAAGTTGTTCCGTGCAACAATCTTTCAGGCAATAGAGCACATATGAGACATTCCCAGATATAACAACTCCCCAGCCGGAACTGCTTATTCCTATTCTTAATCTGCACTTTACTGCTGTTACTGTTCTGTTTATAAGGCCGTGCAATAAACCACATTAGTGAAAAGAACCCATTTGTACAGAAGCAAACAAGCAACTGCTTTGTTGAAGGATAGGGGAAAGTGGGAATCTCTTAATGAAACAATTTAATTAACAAAGGAACAGAACAGAACAACCACGGCAACAAAACCACCCTCTGTGGATGCTTAAAAAAATATCTGACTCGGATCATTTCAGAGGACATTCTGTCAGTGCAGCCCTGGAACATGCCACAAATGAAGGGAGAGTAAAACATTAGATAAGGGATAGAAATGAGTTTGTGAGGAAAGTGAGAACGGAAGGACAGTGGGAAACACTTTTGCTACCTGAGAAACAGTAATGTGGAATGACAACCTGCTGTAAAACATCAGAAATAGGTTAGAAACTTTGTAATTAGTAAAGTTTGTAAAACCTTTTTGTTTCCAAGGTGGACTTATTAGGCAAGAATTTTTTTTTTTTTCTGTGCTAGAAAATTATGCCTTACTTAGACTGAACTTAAAGGAATGTTGGAGAATGAATTTTAGTAATAAACTACCACTTTCTTCTACAGAGTACCTAGCAAGTTTCCTTGGAGAAGGTTAGATTACACAGTAGCAAATGTTCTGACCTACTGTTTCCCCAGCATGGTAACCGGAGCTAACGAAGGTGTGATTTCTTTGTGGGGTGGTGAGGAGAAGTATGAAGAACATACACATCCCCATTTGCCTTACTTGTTCAAGGGCAGGCCCTTGCCTTTATTGTTGTCTACTTACTGACAAATTTCCTTACAACTTACACAAGAAGTTGTAAGTACCTGACATTACCTTGCCTGCTTTAATAGATATATAAATACATAGATACATATATACACAACATATGCTTATACATATATATATTAAAAAATATTTTTTTGTCATGGAGCCTGAAACTAGAAACTTTATAATTTTTTTCCTCATTAAACATGGTTCCTGAAGAAATTCCTCGCTGCTTATTTTGCTCCATGGTCTTTCTTTGTGGTCTGCTTCTTTAAGTGGGGATATGCCTGGTCTTCAGATGATCAATTATGGAACAACTTTCCTTAGTGCAGCCCCTCTGCATCTCTCATCTATGGTAATAACCCTCATGCTTTATTCCTCCTTTTCTGGGGAATCCTCTAGACCCATGTTGGACCTCCTGGAGTTCCCTGGCACGGAGGGGCACCCTGGTCCCCATTGCCCCTTGCCACGCTCATTCAGGGTTTCCTCCAGGTTGGTGCACACCCTCAGCACCTTCTTCACCTCAGACCATCTGCTCAGGGAGACAAAAGGGAGTTTTGAGACACTGATGTTTCCAAATGCACCAAAGAGATCACATTGCCAAAGGGGCTGGATGTGAAGTAGGGTTAAAAAATTACTTCTAGGGGTTTGAAAATCTCATCTTAGTTCCTTGCACTTCCCAGCTCCAGAAAGTTATTCAGAATGACATTTTGTGGCTGGGCTTCATGTTAAGTGATCCTTTTGTGGTATTAGTTATCAATTAAGCAAAATAGGCTGGGCTTGAGTACAGTTTTTCCCATCCAGCGGTGGATATTTAAGACAAGTTACATGGACTACATGCCAGAAATGGCTCTGAATTTCTCATATGCCTTCCCCATGCATCTGGCTTGGCCCATGGTAAAACTTAGGGAAACCTTTGTGCTTTTTTGTGCTACCTCCCCGGAGTCTAGGAGCTGTCAGCCTCCTGGTGCACAACAGCTGAGTCTCCTGATCACCATCAAACCACTCTGCTTAACCCCGCTTTGCACATCATAGCACCACCAAAGAAGAAGATGACACTTGGCTTGTATTTCCTTCCCAGAAGTATCCGCAAACACCAGGATCGGTGTGTCTACATCTATGTCACTCATCAGCCCTGCCCATTCCCACCTCTGAAGCAGCAGCTTCTCTGGTCTGAGTGACAGTGACAGACCGGGTCACACAACCAGGGAGGCTGCTGTGTGCAGGGCATGCGGAGGGCAAGGGCTGCCATTCTGGGCTGCAACTTTAATGTTTTTTTGAGCCATGCAATCTCTTTTCCTCTTCATGATATCATGCGCTAGGCACAGCTGGGAGAGAGAGCACAGATCAGTGTGGTCCAGGCGCAGAAAGGAGGAAGGGAGCCTGTAGTGGGCCCAGAGACTCGCAGGCGTGTGCTCCTCTGCTCTGTCTGCCTGGTCTCTTCCCTGCCCTCCAGCACTGCGGGAACTTCTGGAGACATCTTTTCTGGCTCCAAGGGTTAGGGCAGCATGGTGGGAGTTTTCTTTCCAGAAGTAACCCATGCACCTGAAAACTATTTCAATGAAGGTTAATAAACTAGATGAAGAGGATTAAAAAAATAAAAAATAACCTTTTCCTCCTCTGTTCGATATCTGCAGTATTTTGTTAAATTTAACAGCAACTTACAAATTCACGTAAAAGTGGAAAATATCTTTATTTGTAGCAAGCATTTTGATCCATATTGATATAACTATCACTGCTGTAATCTGGGTAAAGTTTGTTATCTCAACTGAATTGTACAAACTTCAAGACCAAAATTATTTCTGCTAGTCCAGAATCTGTTTCCTAAGCCCCTGGGAACTTTATTGGAGTCCATCAAAGGAATGGACTAAACTCTAGAAAGCTTGAAGTCCCCTTAAAAAGTTCTGACTTCTTTTTTCACAGTCAAACAGCTATAGTTACTCCTGCCTAAGGTCAGGTGGGTAGAATATATATCCTTAATTACAGGTGCAAGTCTTGAAAGCCACAGATTTACTCCACATCTCCTCTCCTCCCCTTCCCTTCCCTCTCCTCCCCCTCATTTTGGGGCAGAGACAGAGAAGGAAAGGAAGAGATGTTGCTCTTTTTAATGCAGCCTGATTTAGTGCATGTAGAAGTCATTTATATAGCAAGAATGAGCCATTTTGCACCACTAGAATAATTCCATTGTACTGTATTCCTGAAGAGTAGCAAAGCTCATGACTATTACTGTTAAATAGATTTGAACAGGAAGCGTAGGCTATATAAACAGTTCAGTACATAATTCTAAATGAAAATAACATACTAATGTGTGAGTGATTTACACCAACATCAGCTGTCCCTGAGAAAAGTTAGTGTTTATTCTCATGCTTTCATTTTCCTGGGTGGAAGATTAACTACACATATTTTCTGATTTCTTTCTTGAAGTGGTTTCATATTAGCATAATATTTTTGTTCCCACAATTTCACTCTCACACAGATTAGTAAATTGGAATACACTGCTTTTTAAATATAGTTCTTATTCATCAAATGCGTTATTCAGACTTCTCATATTCACAGCACACAAGTATAACTGTTGCAAGCACATTTTCCCCTTGCTGTAAGCAATATTCTTTTTTGTTTTCTTTTAGATAACTATGTAAGGCTGTTGCAGTAACTGCATTTCAGTGCTTAAGTACTAACACTTTTTTTATGGGCTGGATACTGTGTGTATGAACACTGCTAGTGAACCTAAGTAAGAGGATCACTGCTACGACCAGGCACAGAATTTGGCCCTATATAAAGACTGATTTTTGTACGTGCGATTAGGAGAGCTATTTTCAAAATTGTGTGAATGACTGAAGGCCAAGTTACACGACAATGTTACTTTGGGGTAATGAGATGGATCCGGGTAGCCGTGCAACTTGCCTGTAGAGAAGGAAAGCTAATTGCTCAACACTGAAAAACCATGTTCAGAGTTTTGCTCACAGGTTTTTGTGCTGCAAAGAGTTTTAGACTCACTGTGGGTTTGAGGAGCTACTTATGCATTTTGTCCACCCACTGTTTAACACTTTTTGGAGTAGAAATTATCCGATGCTGCATACCTCACATAAGTGCCCTAATCACTTGCACAGAAAGTCTCACTCTTTTTCCTGCCTTCTCTCTATCCTGATTTGTCTGCTTTTTTTTTTTTTTTTTGCAAAGGGCTATAGTTTAAACAGGAGTTACAAACATTCCCCCCTCTCCTCCACTTGGCCCCTGAATAGCTGCAATCCTATGTTTAGGGATCTTCTCCTATAAAAGGAGACATGAGTGTCTTCTCCACTCCCCTCCCCTCCACTCCTCCCTCCCCTTGGCTAAGTTAGACAGTAAACTCCATTTTACTGCACATCATATTTAAAAAGGAGAGAGTGGAGGGTTGTTAATTCCAGTCTTCCATGGGCCCTGGATGATGCTCAGGGCTAAGGGTCTATAAAACCCTCAGAAGGGTAGGATTTGAGACAAATCCATCCCTTGTGAGTTCCTGTTCACTAGATTTGGCAGTTTCTTGCTCTGCTAACCAGTGAACTTGAACCTTCCTTTAAGACAGTTGACTTGATCCTAAACTAACTTTACTAGTCCTGTATTAAGAGCCTAATTGTCTTAGGAATTGACATGGAGGTATTGCCCTGTTGAGGGTCAATGTATCTCACCCCTTGGAGGAACCAGCCCTCAGGACTGGTGTGAGATGATCTCATTGAGAGCACATGCTTTGCTTGAGTGTAAACAGGGAAATGAATGCTGATTGTGTGCCTTTCCAAGAAACTATAAAAAAACTACCGGAGGGGAAAAAGCAATTTTCCTGCTAACATCCTACTGCTTAGGATCCTTTGCATCCTGAATGCAGAGAGGAGGTGCAGGGACTTTCCTATGACCTTGTATCCTACTTCCTCCCAAAACTTCTCATGGGCTTTTTCTTGCTGGCCACACGTTTCTGTGAAGCTAACTGCTGCAGAAGAAGTCTGATTATGACTATTTTAGAGATGTTATTAACATCAGCATAATTTGATACATCAGGATGCCAAGTCAGAGAGATGGACTTACTGAATGTATGGAGGAGTACAAGGTTTCGGCAGGAGAGGGAAGGATAGAAACTATAACAATTTGAGGTGAGTTTGTAGGGTAAATAGGATTGGCAGAAGAGTTATTATTAGGCTGGAAAATGGAATTAAATTCTAAGGTTTGGTTAAAGAGTGTTTTCCAGATGTTTAGTGTTAATAAAAATAATGATGTGGGAAAACAGTAAAGACTTTAAACTGGAAATATCAAGATCTTCAGTACTCATTTCAGTGCTGGCATAGACATTAATAAATAACAGGTTTGCTTTAGTTCTGTTTTCTGAGACCACAACAACCATTTGAGTCTCTTAAATGCTTTCACTTTAATGAGCACCCAGGTGTCCAAAGTGTTACAGGAGAACATTGCCTTAGCCATGCTACTGAATATGAACCGGGAAGTCTCAGGATGTCAACAGCCTTGCCTCCACTTTCACAAATATTTTAAAACCAGTCATCACTTCCCCTGCTTGCAAATGGCAAAAGAGCATTTTTATCTGAGCTCACATTGCTGTTTTCAGAAATCTGTCCCAAAGCATCAGGAGGTTTAATCATTGTTGTTCTCTTAAAGGATCTTGAAGAGTCGGTTAAGCCCATATTTTCTCTTCCAAATGAAGGCGAATGAAAAGCTGCTTAGGAACTCAAATGACTGGGGAAGGCTCTGAGGAGTCTTTGCTGGGGTGTGTCTGTGGGAATAACAGCCTGCTTGGAGAAGCAAGAGGCAGCAAGACATGAGAGACAGGTAAGGTGAGGGGGAGCAGGGCAAATATGAGCACTTTGGGTAAGGCTGTTGCTAAAAGTGTGGGGATACCATGCCATCATGTTCTGAACTGGCAGATTTTCTATGCTGAGGGAAACGAAGCATTGTGAATTTCTTATAAGCAAGGTTACATCAAAGAAAACCCCAGTTCATCAACAGTTTGTCCTCCCAGCTGGAAACACCTACAAATAGCTAGACCCTTGGATCAAAAGAGTAGTAGTAGTATCAAAGCCTTTGGAAATGGTGACCTGAATTTAGACAGACCAGTTTTTTACAGATCTGTTTTGGATCTAAGCTGCTGCAAATGATTGGCCACCAACCTTGTTATTATCGAGTGGCTTTCTTTTTTTTTTTTTTTTTTTTTTTTTGGCCTTTTCTAAAAAAACATTATTAAAA
>NW_009661369.1:1060436-1076251 GCF_000708025.1 Charadrius vociferus
CCTGCTGAAATGTGAGTCATGCTTCTTATTCTTCCTCCCACCCTCATCATTTGTCTTTCTGCCTTTCTTAGTTCCTGCTGTATCATACTATATATTTTTGATAGGATAGTTTTCAACATAGTTAGGTCAACTCACAGAAAAGACCAGTGGGCACCAAAGCCAGCACAATGAAAGGGGCAGGAGTTTGTGCCTGGCTGTAAAGTTGGGACATACCCTCCCTTTTTCAGCTGTTGATGAATGACGATATCTGCTCACCCTCCATAATGCAACTGTATGTGGAAATACGAATACACTCCTCCTTCAAGTTAAGTGTAAAGGGGGGAGGGTCTACTTTGGGTTTGTTTTATGTCTTCTACTGTCGCTACATCTGTATTTTCACAAGTAAGTGTGAACAAGCTCAGAAGGAGCTCTCACACCTCACTTGTTGTGAGCTGGACAGCTGATTTACAGTGGTCTTGTACAATGTGAGCAGGCAGAGGTGCACCTAACGCTGCATCAGATCCACTGGGGAGGCGTGATGCTGCCAGCATCCCTGTTCCAGTGAAGGCAGGACAGCTACTGCTCGAGGAATACATTTTTGTGACATTGAATTTTATTCACTAGGAGTTTGTCGTCTAGATTTCTAATTTTGAGCACAGACACTACCTGAGGAGACAGTTGGGTCCTGTCTTCACTATGTAAGCAACTAAATGTAGCATCTTTTTTTCTTTCTTTTTTTTCTTTCAGGTAGGATGTAGCTGCTTTGTGTTAACACAGCAGCTAACCCCATCTTTCTGGGTGGAATAAACAGTATTCTAAGTAGTTTGCTAAACCTTGCTCTGCTTTAAGCTACTAAAATGAGTTTAACCGAACTATATTGTAACAGGCAGGATTTACGAAAAGATTTTAAATAACAGCAATTTTTTCTTTTACCAGTATATCTGTTGTTAAAATATAGACGGAGACAATATACAGAAAAGGCTAGATGCTTAGTGGTCATTAGCTGGCACAAACTCAGTGGAATTAACAGAATTACACTGATCACATATAAGGGCCTGGCTCCTGTTTATTTTTTCAGAAACTCAAATATGTCATAAGAGAAGCTCCACCAAAGGTCCACCTAGCCAGTGTGGTCTTCTGAAGTTGCAAGCAATCACAAATTACACCATATGATTCTTTACAGAAACCATCCAAATTCCATTTAAAAAATGTTAGGATTTTTGCATCTGATGCTGTTTTTGGGAGGCTATTTAAGCAGCTCAGACTGCTCGTGGTTATAACCTAACTTTCTGCTCAAATTTGTTGTCAGACACTACTTGTCCATTTGCTTTTGTGACAACACCATTTTTAAATGGCATGATAATTTATGTTTTCCCTTGGCTATATTTACAGAAATCAGCTATCATCACTCAGCCTTCCTTTACTGGACTAAGCCAGCCAAACCTTTCTGGGCCCATGTCAGAAGACGGGATTCCTAGTCTTCAGACTGTCCTGGAAGTCTTCTCCATGCAACCAGTTCTCACCATAATGCCCTTCCCTTGAGCAAATCTGACCTGAGCTGTGCATAACATGCCAGTAGCCAACATAGCCATCTATACACTGGCATGAACTTTTTTCTGACGGCAGGTATATGTAATAGGTTTCATCATTGTCTTAGGGAAAGCTCTTGGGGAGCCTTGTGTTTAGTGAGTATTCCTAGCTTCTCCCCCTCTTTTACCATTATCAGAAGTTAATCTCGCAATTTGCAGCATATTTCTCTTACTTGCTCTTAAATCCATGGCCTTGTGTTTAGTGCCTTTTATATGTGCCCTGTTTTATTAATATAGTTCTCAAAATCGTCCAGTTATTTCTGCTTGATCTTTTCGTCCTCTTCTGTTTTGAGGTTGTCCCTAACTTTGTGTGTTACTAGCAAATTTCATCATCATCCTTCTATTTCCCATGTTAAGTGAAAATACTAAGCAAAATACTGAGCCTCGATCTTACATAGTCAGACAAGTCACTTGGAGTCAGACTTACGGAAGTATTTAGATGTCTAAGGTGAAGAGAAGCACGTTTCAGGGTTTCCAAAATTAGTTAAGGTATTGCTGGGGTGAAAAAAGGAGCAAAGTTCTGATGTGTGGTCATAAAGCACTTTCTGACTTGCCTGAAAATAAGAAATAATTGTTGTGAGTGGAAACAGTATGTACAAATGTAGTAGGACATATCAAATCTTCCTGAATTCCTGTCTGCACCTTTAGATACCAAAATGTGTTTTAAAATATTGAAGGGGAGCATGTTCCCATCAGACAAATGCTAGACAGGCCAATACCTGGTGCTGATACTGCAACTGAAGACTGGACAAAACAATTAAGTGAGAAATTGTATTTATTTAAATTTCTGTGAAAAAGTTTTGTAGAGGAGAAAAGAATTTGGTCACAGCAAGGAGAGCTGCTCCCAGAATACTAGAAAAGTACAGTAGATGCTCATTGCTAAAGAAATGTGATTCTTATTATTAAAAAGATGTTTTTGGTTTGAGTGTGGTGGGTAAGACATGCTTTACTGAACATTAACTGCACCAAGTAGGTGGAAGAAGTAAAAACTGTTTAGAAAGGCAAAATGTGCTATAGTTCATTTCTTGAAGGAAAACGTTTTTTCCCACAGTTGAAAAGGTTACTTGAAGCTACTATTTTCTACTCCGTGTAATTCTTTGAAGTTAGCGTACGGAACATGTGGATGACAAAACAGGCCACGCTGAAAGAATATTATTAAAATTTAAAAGTTAGGTCATGCTACCACTGTGACTGCTTTGTTACTGGAGCCAGTTCCCTTATGCACAAACATTATTGCGGGGTAATTAATGGCTTAAACGTTCTGTTTTTTTCGGAAGGGCTTCTTCAGCACTCTTGGAGCAGGATGGGCAGCGCTCACGGCGCAGACAGGCAGCCTGTGGCTTGTATTCAGCTCGCTGTTCTGTGTGTGGCTGCGTGCTTTGTGACCCTCCTCTAAAGTCAGAATTACTCATTTCCATCTGGGCTTCCCTCACTGCTCTGTGAGACTGCTTTCTCAGCGCAGGCTTGTGGAGTTGGACGGTTTATTTTTGCTAAAGCACAAAAAAAATTAAACTGAAAGTGTCCATTGATTTTTGGTGTCCAAATGGAGTTCCTGAGGAACTGATTTTTGACAGTACCTTACAAAACTTTCTATGTTCAAAGTGCAGTTCCCACTAGCTTAAATCACAAGGCGTGACGTTTTTCTAAATCTGGTCCCTGGTACTTGTTTTGGCCAGGCTGGGATTTGGAGCTGGCACTGGGGGCAAAGCCCTTCCCTCAGAACAGCCCAGGGTGGTGGGAGGACCACAGAAAACTTTGGTTTGGTTTTTGCTGCCTTTCCCCACAGTACACATGCTTTCATTAGCACCAGCTTTGTGTAAGGGTGGAGAGGAAATTTTTACTGCCTTTCTTTTCAGGGGTCTCTGTTTTATCCTGGTGTACATATAATAAGACGTTTGGGGGATCTAAAACAAAATATATTAGAGCAGCAGAAATGCCCCCTGGCCAGGCCTACTCCTGTTTTACACCTTCAGGACTAACATCAAGAGGAGACTCAATGTATACATTAAAGTTTGCTTCTAACTGCAATGGGCTGCTTCATTTGAATTGTCCCCATTTTCCCTTCCTCCCTCCCCATTCCTCCCTGTGAAAACATGTTCTTTGCTTATGGACAAAAAGGAAAATTTTCTTCTTTAAATATCCTTGTGAAACTTTCAGGTTCTGTGTTTGAGGTATGTCATATTTGGAAACTTTTCAGGGTTTTCCATACTTCTGTACAATGTATATTTTTTTTACTGTTAAGCCATCCTCTATGAGTTAAAATTCTTACATTTTACAGTATTTTAAAGGAGATAATTTTGTCATTAATCCAAAAACTATGCAGCAGGCTATTTTTCATACCACATCACAATTCTCCTCCTACTCGTTCTTAAAGGCAATCAAAAACCCCAGATGTTTTTCCTGCAACATCTGGCTCCCTGGCACAGGCTTCTGAAGCAGTGTTTGCAGCCTTAAAGTCATGTCTTGGTTTTGTCATTTAGTTTACTGATGGGTTGTTGGAGTCACTGGTGGCACAGGGACTGGTTTGCTTTGACAACTCTTTCAGTCTGAAAGAAGGAGATGGCCTTGCAGGCCTGTTGGGGTTCTGCTCAGAAATTTTTGGTACTCAGGAATGTGACGAGCTCAGCCACCTCAGCTTCCTGCCTTGCAGAAATACGTGCAGCAGTATTAATGCACGTGGACCCAGAAGTGTTCTCTGCTCAGCCTCAAAAATGCGGCTACTCATGTCTAAGTAATTAGCTGTATTCCTGCAGAACATACTGTCAGGCATTCAGAGTCACTGTGCCAGACTCTGTCCTGGGGGAAGGAGACAAAACGTCATGGGAGGGAGCTAGAAAGGGCCCTGCTGCCACGCTTTTCATCTTTTTTTAATATGTCTCTTTTGGGGACCTTTACACATAAAATCTTGCTTCTCTCTCATCCTGCACACCATGCTTTCATCACCAAGCTATGTTTTTTGACCTGTCACTCATGGGGTGTACACAATGCAGCAGGTCTCACAGGATACCCGCTTTCCTTATATTGATTGATTGATTGATTGATAGGCTAACTCTCACCTAGGATTTAAGTGCCATATGTAGTGGGGGCCTTGATAACTAAGGGAGCATTCCAGGTGAGTGTCCTAAGTATTGACTTTTGCCTGTTTCAGGAGAGGAGACTATCTTTTTATTTCCTCCTCATCCTTCCCACTCCTCCAAATGCCTAGAAAAGTTCTGTGTTTGTCCCAACAGGGAGAGAAACAAACATTGCGTTGATTTTCCTGGATTGGAAAAAAACATTTCTCCCTACTTGAACGGTAAAGCTGCGGTTATCAAATGCATATGCTACTGCCAGCAATATGTCTCAGCTGGGGGCACATGCTGCTCACTTTTCATCAAAGCAGCAGAGGGAAATGGCTCCGTTGAGCATGCTCTGCAGTCGCCTGCTGAAACCTCTGAGACTGGCTCTGAATTTCCTGCTTTGAAACATTTTGCTGCCCCAGCAGAACGGTTCATGTAGCTGGCATGAGGCAACCACACCTCTCTTCTGGGCTCCGGCATGCTTTCCCATATGGGCAGGATGTGGCTCTCTATGTCCTGTCTCCTTGTAGTTATTTGTTTGTGTAATTAAATCTTCCACACCGACATAGAGTTCTCGCATGCTTTTACGAAAGACATGTGATTTCCAGTCTGGAAATACCATCATCCCCTTAATTTGCTATGGGTATACTCTCCTCATGTCATTGATGGTACTACTTGTGCAATATCATAAAGCACTCAGAGAGGTGTTATTCTGCTGCTTTTTACCTTCACACGCCTGGTGCTGGATTACATCTTTTCCATAGGACTTAACTGAGGATTTTAGCTTGCACAGCATGGTGGATTTTAAATGGGATGGCCGAAGCAGAGATCTCATTTTCCCAGCTTGTATGTTGGAGGTTGCCCCCCATAGCAGAGTTCTCTGAATGACTCATGAAGCAGGTCTTGAAATTAGCTTGTTTTATTAAAATGGCTATAAACACAACAGCAGCCTCAGGTCTGCCCCAAGAGCTGCCCAGCTATGCCTGTGAGGGCAGCACCCCTCCAAGAAAGGATGAGACAGATGACAGAGCATCATGCATCTTTCAACATCTGACTTTAATCCCCTACCACATGTGAGTGAGAATCCTTAGACATTTCACAGGGTCACTTGGTTTTATGGCAAAAAGCACAAGACAATTGTTCAATGTACTAAATAAATTGTCACCAGTAGGATTTTTGTTATCTTGACCAACTACAGTATATGTGAAATGTGAAAGGATCAGCATGAGAAAAGAGTACTAGAGACCAGCGTAAATGAGCAGGGGATGAAAGAAAGAGAAAAATAAAGACAGTAGATGTAAAACAGAGTGAGGCAGGAGCCATGAGGTCTTCTGCAAGTAGATGTGAACTTGTTCTGTGTTCCTCATCCTCTGGCCAGGTGGGGCTCTGCTAAAGGTTGTTGCTTTTTAACCCAGCCAAAACTTTGGAGAAGAGGTGGACACATTTTTCCAGCTTTGAACAAGCATACACGGAAGTCATCCTCTGACAATAGAAGTGAAGAGAGTAATTTGTCATGAGTGATGGTTTAATGTCCTACTCCTCATTCAGGACCAGCAGTCTAAGGCCAAATCTCCCCTGCCTTGCATATTTTTTTTTTTTTTTTGTGCTGGACATAATGTTGTGGGACACAGACTGGGATCCAGCCTGGGCTAGTCAAAAAGGCACAGTAAAACATGCAGGGTACCAGTTTGTTTGCTAACATTGGTTTCTTACAGCTCTGCCAAAGGGTGCGTACGAAAGAATGGGAAGAGTAGGAAGACCAAGGAGACGAGGAGTTTGTGCAAGTGAAGAAACACTGCAATGTGGATGTGAGCAAAGGCTGTGAGGAATGGTTTGTGCTATTTCACAGAAGTTAGAGCTTTGGTAGATTGTGGCAGTATTTGTGTACAGTAGTATCTGTCCCATTGTGAGATGCGTGAAATGGACTGGTTGTTTTACTTCAGCACATAAATTCAATACTGAATACATTTTTTTGTTTTGCCCAGTACAGATAAGGAGCCTGCCACTGATATATCCTGGGGATGAGCCAGGGTGGTGGCGTGACAAATTCTCTATCTACATCACATACACATAAAAATGTCCACTTCTTCTGAGTCACAGTTGCCAATATTGGGAGGCCTGCTCCGTCTTTCACTCTCGGTACTGTATCAATTATTAGAACATGTTACTTTCAGCAGATTTAATTAGTATGTTGCTAAATATGGTACTATGGCAACCTGCCTACCCCAGGATTCCCTATGCTGCTAGGCCTGGTGCAGCTGAACTAATAGAAAAGGCTAATGGGAAAGTCTTAATGATCATTTTTAAAGCTTAAATACCAGTCACTTAACCTGACACTCCACAGGCTACCAGTTGTTTCCTTGGGATGTTCATGGAGCAGTTAAATGCAAAATAAAATTTGCAGTCAGTGGAGCTGCTTTACAAGTGTTCTGTAACACTGGAAATCTTCAAAACTCCCTGAATATAATATTCAACAACTGATATCTGACTGGCTTTTCCCTTCCCCCTCAGAAAATTTAATGTGCACACGCACTGCCACGATGCATAGGAAAAATCCTATGGAGCAGTCCAGCATACACATTCTGTCAGACCAAGAAGAAATAAAGGTCTGTTGTTAATTCAGACAAATGGTCAGCAGCTGCAAAATAGTTTCCACAAGAAACAGAGCAAAACCCTCCCAGTTATGGATAGAATTTTTTACGATTTTCTGTTGCCTTTTCCAGGGCCAAAATATACTGTATATATTCCTACATAACTTTTATTCGTATTCTCTGCTAATTCAGTGCCGTAAGCCATACCAACAAAAATCCCTCTTTAAAATAAGTCAAGCCTGGCAATTTTTATTCTGCTTTTCAATATTTTAAACAGATTAATTGCCCCAGTCATATCATTGCAGAGTAAAAATGCCCCAGCAGCACAACTGAACTTGGCAATTCTGAATTTTCCTTCTAAGACTGCAGTCGTGGTGGTGGTGACGGGCACGCTTGCCAGCCGAGGGTACTTCTCTGGTCACAGTGGGGATATGGTCACTGAATTAGGGCATCTCATCATTACATTCCAGGATACCTGTCATTCTCATTGTAACAGTGCTTTTCTTATCTGAGTCATTTTTTATGTGCATCGCAAGGACATCCTATGTCTCTAATACTTTGCCACTCAGGAGAACAGGAAGAGTTTTAACAGTTCCTGTTCAAAATAGGCCAAAAAAAGGCAAAACATGATGTTATCCAGAGCCTTTGCTGCTGCTGGGATGAACTCATGGCTTCTGATGCAGGTTTCTGTACCTGAGGGATTGTTAACAGGGACTGCAGCAGTATCACGACATCTTTAGTGTCTCTTTGTGGCTTTACAGAAACTGGCAGCAGTGATCGCCAGGAAGATGGGCTGGGCTGGATGCTCCTTTCCTAACATGTAAAGGTCAGTGTTTGGGTCTGTCATCCAGCTCTGCATGAGCAGGTGATATGGAAACAAAAGCCTCTCAAATACCACCTAACTCCTATTCCTTAATGAGTTTCTAGGAGTTTTGTCAGAACAGTATCGGTGCTCCCCAGCACAAATCCCAGAGTGAAATCTAGACCTATATTATTTAAATTACACATAGCAAGCTGAGTTTTATTCTGCAAGGTACACTAAATCAAATCTATTTTGGGTGTATCTTTTCTTAAATCATAATTTTAGTCAATAGGCAAGGAAGAACTTGAAGACCTATTGGGTTATTGGTGATTAAAACATCCATATTGCCCTTTGTAGTCTGATAAAGAAGACATCATCTGCAACATTTTTACTGCTTTTTAAAAACCCAAACAACAAGAAAATAGTCTTTAGTTGTCCACCTGAGACACTTTCAATAGAGCTCAGATGTGGATTTGGATGTTGAATAGACATACATTTCCTCCAAGTTTAAAGAGCGTGGGATCTTTCCCTTGCCCACTGCTGACCACAGTGCCTGGCAAATTTAGGAATATCTACGTAAAGTACAGGGTGCAATTGTTTCCCTCTCATCTGTGTCAAAATCTTACAGGAAGGTTCTCTGGGTTGAATGTGTTGATTCAGCCCCAGAGACATGCAGTCTGTGAGAAATGCATGGAGACAGGAAGTCAAAAGGATTTGAAAAGAGCCCAACATTTAATAGATACTAAAGTGAGTAAGCTGCAAACACAAAACATTTCCAGAACTGCATCTCCAGTGCCCTAACACTGTTTTTATGAATTATTATCACCTATTTTAAAGAAGATCCTGACTTCTATATGAATGAAATGACATCCTAAATTGCATAAGTACCACAGATCTAGTAGCAAATTCGTGAAGATAAGGTTTATTGCTATATTTTCATGGCACCTGATTTAAATTTTTGAGACTGGTCCCCCATGAGGTGTGGGTGAGGATATGGAGTCCTCTCAACTGAGTAGGATTTGTGTTGACAGAAGTTCAACTTTGTGGGCTGGTACCACTGAACGGATATACACTGTACTTCTGAAGCAGAGGTGGTTACATGCAAGCTCTCTGATAGGCGATTCCATAAGAAGGGTTAACGTCAATACATGCCTTTCTTGTTTAAGCATCTTAAAATGTCTCAATGCGTGAATTGTTTCAATGTCATTCCCAGGAAAGCGTCAGCCTCCTTCTCTGAAAGGTTTGAATTACAGTATGTTGGGCCTCAATTCAGTTATGCAAAACAAAACAAAACAAAAAGCTAAACCAGTTGTTAGACCCTAATGTCAAGAAATCCTTAAGCTCCCCTGGACCTTTCCACACATTTTAGTCTCGTTTGCTACAAATGCTTATGCAGGATAAAGGGCTCTGATTCTTCGCTGCTTCCACCATAGGTTGTCACTGACATTTGGGCAAAGTGAGAAAAAAGGAGTAGGGAAGAGAATGCTGATGAAATAACACATATTCAAGTGCAAAATAAACTTCTGCGTAAAGCACTCATCCTGACTCCAAATTAGACATAGTGAATGACTTAGGTGGCTCAGAGGGTTATGTCAAGAACATTATTCCATTTCTTTCATACAGTGAATGTTCTCATTCCTGAAATATTAAAAAGTTCTGTTGCCTGCATTTTAAAGGGAAAGAATACATTACTGTTCTGATAGAGAAATTTTATGAAATGCTTTTGCGTATAGATGAGTGCAACGGGCCAGATCCAGAACGGGACTTCAGCAAAGTGACGATGGTTAAGCTCAAAAGTTGGGTGCCTGGCTCCAAAGATGGGGTTTATGTGGCTGAATTCCCTGTGCTTTGAATGGGGGACAGTTTGTGAAGAGGATTTGCAACAGCCAGGACACCGAGTGGAGGAAATGCTGGAGACAGTTGTGCCTCTTAAGGTCTGTCCCTCAGAAGTTTAACTCAGTGCTAATACAGGTATCTCTGTGAAAATAGATGCCCTGCCCCAAACCACTTCCCACACTTTAGTATCTAAGACAACTGGCCCACCGAGCCTTTTCAAGGTGGCAGGAGTAGTGTGAAGGTGTGTGAAAGTAATGGGCAATCTTTTATCTTTCTGAGAGCTGTGATGAGCAATCCCCTTACATGATAAATTGCTCTTTCTTGTGAAGTATACTTGGAGACGTGCAAATGCCACCTCCTGGATCTTGCAAGCAAGTATTCTCCCCAGTTGGCAAAGTGGGCTGAGTTGACTCCAGTTTCTTGTGAGGCTTTCCTTCCTCTCTCCGTAGATGCTGGGTGATTAAACCATGGAATTCCCCAGTCATTTCTCAGCTGAGTACAAAAGAAGTGAGCTTTCTTATTTCCTTATTAAAAAAAAAAACAAAACAACAACTGTGGAAATCATAATTTTTATTCCTCTACTGAGGAAACAGTAGTATTTTTTCTTATTTTTTTACAGAAAAAAATAGAAATGAACCGATCTTTAATTGTTTCATGGGAAACTGCAGTTTTCAGGCAATTTCATGGCATCATTTTTTCCTTCTGTTGACATGGTGTGCAGCTGTAGAAGAGAGAGTGGAAGGTTTTGTGCCTCCTCTTCCAGCAGTAACATAGAAGATTTCCTTTTCTAAACGAGTGCTTCACTAAAGTATTTCCTAGTCTTATAAAAGAGGGGAGAGACATTTTTCTGAGGTAATGACTTTACCCAGAAATGACAGTGCACCTAATGCTGGCATATGTCTGCTGTGCTGGGAACTCGTGTCCAGTGTGCTATGTTTTTTCCTCCTGTCAAAGAGTGAAGGTGTCTATTTGAAGCCTGGAGTCTAATAAACAGTGATCCTGCAGTAGGTCACATTGTGACTTCTGTAAATCAGTCTGAAGCAACGGGACCTCACACAGCGGAAGTGCATCCAGGGCAGGACGTGAACAGGGCTGGCATGGGGCAGGGCTGAATTGGGATTTCCCACAGAAGAGCTAAAAATAAACCAGGGGAATTCAGGATGAAATTCTAAAATGAATATCAAGTAGGAAGCTCAAAACAGGACAATAATATATCCCCCTTCTAAGTGAAATTTCTGTAAAAATTCAGATTTTTTTTTTTCTCAGGCACTTTTTGTTTCTGACCCTGTTAAATGTTTTAAAATCAAAAGATTTTTGTAACTTGGTAAATTCCAACTCATATAAGCAATCCGATTATGTCATTGAATCAAGCTGTAGTTATAAAATCTCATTGAGGACATAGTTGTAATTCTTCTACATGCCAATGGCTTCTGGATTTAGTAAATAAATATTGCCTTATTTTTCAGTATGGATGAGCAATAGTTCCAATTAATATTTGGAGATAATTACATTAGACAGCTTTCAGCAGCCCACAGCACCCCACCAAAAAACCCCTCCAAGACCAGCATGAACCTAATTAAGTATAACTAATACTCTTAATTAAATATGCATTGTGAATTTAAAATAGTTGTATAGCATTATTATAGCGTGATTGCTGCTTCAATATTGAATATGAGAACTGATTCTAGCTAGCACCTATAGAATTATTTCTGCAGTTACATAAATCGTGCTTTAAATATGGGCAGGTTGTGAGCTGCAGCAGCTTCAGCCCATCTCTAAGCATACCATCATTTGATAGAGTTTTTTGCATATTCATGTGCACCTCTGGTTTACAGGACTCCGGCAGATAAGCTTGCCTAGTATCCTGTGGCAGTTTTGGACATTTTTTCCCCAAGCTGTTTGCTTGGTCCCTGTGCTGGATCCTGTTTCTCCACCAGGAAACCAGCAGCTGGGAGCCCCAGCCACACCACTACCAAAGTCACAGTTTAGATAACCCTGCCTACATTATCCATTGATAACTTTCATTGAAATGACTGAGACACGGGCACATAATCTGTTTTTGTTGTCTGGGATTAGTGGCCTTGGACACTGGAGCAAAGTAAACTGCTGGGCAGATGAGAACTGCTTGAAATCTATAGATTTTCCAGAGTTTGCCCCCTTGCTTACCCGAAGCTGCTTTATATCTCTGTATCAATTTTTCTTTTCTGTTAATTATTACTCCCTTATTTCCCAGCAGGCACGTTAGACTTGAGTCTTCTCTTACATAAAGTTATTATTATAGTATTCTGAACTTATGGAAGTAAAAGCAAAATGCTTGGAACCTGTGTGGCTTCAACCTCCATTTTATCTTTGGAATTTTAATGGGAGGAGATATTATATTAAGACAAAATTCTCATTATAACAACTTGAATAGCAGTGTCTTACATCGGTGGCCTTTTCTATCTGAAACTATACTTTCCATGACAGTGTCACAAAATATTACCTTATTAGTGTATTCCCTGTGACTGCATAAAGAAGTTGAAAAGTCCTGTTTATTTGTCCTTGCTAATTTGTTCTCTACATTGTTTCCAAAAACAAGGAGATAAGTGCAAGATGTTAATGGACACTCTGAAGGAAAACATATTTTTATTTGTGAGACCCCTTACAAAGTTAGAAGTCAGTCTTAGAAATCAGACCTTTTGAAATTCCTTATAGAAAGAAAACAAGGTTCTTTTTTGCTCTTCATGGATATCAAAGGAATTTTGTATGTGAATGGGAGCATCTGGCTCTAATTGTGTTAAATAGCCTTGAGCATTTGACTTTAACTATAGAAACAGAGGAATTCCACTATGGGTACCATTTCTTCATGTACCTTTCCAATGCAGAAGGAATCAGGGTGCTGTTCGTATTTCAACAACCAGCCTTAAAAAGAGAGAAACATGACAGAAGCAGAATATTACAGTAAGTTTTGATTTTGGAGCAAACAACATGCCCCACATGGATCAGAACAGGAAGTTGGTACAGAAACTGGGATGGCTTCTTAAAACAAACAGATTTGGCCTGATTGTTTTGAATTTTCAGTTTCAGATATTATGAATGCAGAGTATTATGTATACATTCACACTTATTTATTAACAGTATGAACAGTACATGCTATACTGTGCATGATTTAGTTTTCAGTTCATGCATATTGCAACCCTACCAACGTGCATTAGACGATAGCATTTCTTCATAGTTAGAGTGGATATTCCTGAAATAATGTATGCTTAGAGAATATATTTTAGAACTAGGATGGAGGACTGAGAGAGAAAAAAAAGCATAAAATAAAATTTAATGACAGGCTGCCCTTTAAGATGAAGTCTTTCCTTTCATTGCAGTGTTCATTCATTTCTATGGAGTGTGAGTAAACAGAAAGGAAATAGCTTTTGGCCCGATGAGCACTGGGAGGATGTTTCTGTACAAGAATACTTTGTATGCTGTACATCCAGACAGTTTTCATTGCACTGGCTGGAAGAGATTGCCAGGCATTAATGTTATTAGTGAAAAATGCTGAAGCTGAAGAAGATAAATCCTTGCCTAAATGTTATAGCTAAAGCAGTTAAGAAGTCCAGTGAAACTGTGATATAGTTTTAAAGAAAAGAGGACATGAAAAATGAGTTTGTAAGCAGAAGCTGTCACTATATACAAATGGCTTTAGCAGTCCAGAATTATACCTGCTGTGATTCTACAAATTACAGAGTGCAGTGGCACTGATCCAGCAACGATATGATTTCATATCATCCGTGCCCCACTGATGCAATGACTTACACTTCTGATGTACACAGGAAAAACTGACCAACACCAGAGTCTTTCTTACAGAGGGCTGCAAAGCACTGGGCTGTGTTAATGCTAGCTTCCTCGCCCCCTGCTTAATCCTCCCTTGCCTTATGATTTTAGAAAAAAAGTCGTGTTTGTTTACACACAGACCAGAGCAGCCTAAGTAAGGCAGGATGGAATTAAATGAAAAAAAAAAGAGGGCTGTCTGCATGCTAAATTATTAAGGATCCCATTCACTGCAAAACTGTTTAAACAAAAGCAATAAGACATGACAATATTTTTTGCTGTTATTTAGTTTCATATGGACAGTTCTTTGTGTTTACAGCCAGTGAGTTGTGTGAGCCTAGGCTGAGCTGCTTGTCCTTGTGGTATTTCAGATTTCACACCTCATGCTATAAAACTTTCCAGGACCAGCTCTGTGCTTTGAAGTGTACAGTGTATGGCAGTAAACATTAACGAGTCATAAATATATTTGGCAAAAAAAACGAAAACACGTTTTACAGATTATACTTGCCTTAGTCTGTGGTGATACCGTTCATTATTCTGCAATTTCAAGAATGTGTAGGATGGCAGATAGCTCAAAATCATGCTGTTTTGATGAAGCAATCAGACTTTATAGAAAATTTTTGTCTTAAAGGCTTAAAATAAACAAATAGATATCGAAACAAATTATTGCGGCTGTGTGTTTTCTTGACCCACATAGTTAAAAGGTTTTAGCTGCTGCTTAACCATGAATGAATTCCTATTCAAATGAAATTGTCACAACAGCAAACAAACTCTGAAGAATATGACAGTTAAAAGTGTGATGTTTAAGAGCTAATATTTTAATGAATATAATGCTTGCCAGCTTATGTTAACAAAGGGCTAGTCTAATGAAAGCAGTGTGTAATTATTTGCCCTGGATGCCAGCTGCCAGTGTATAGATACTGTGCATTCAATTATACTGAGCTGAAGATAAATGTGCAATGCATCTAATAGATATTTGCAGCTGTACAGCTGTGCTTGTATGTCTGTACAAAGCTGTGTTTGGATAGTCGTCGTGAATACGGGTCAAAATCCCAGCAATACCCATGTCAGTATGTCTGTCACGAGAGACACTCGTATAACGTTGGCAGATCCCGATGAGCTGGTGAGAGGTTTCAGTGCAGGCAAGGTCTCTACACTGAGCTCAGAATGAAAGGTTATCACGGGGCTCGGGTATTTTCTTTCTTGCTGTTTTCTCATAGCCTGTAACGGCAGCGACATCTTCCTTGGCTCACTCCACCCATGCATTCCTATTCCTTCTGTTTTTCAAGTCATCCCGCTTTTCCTCCTGAGCCCCTGGGTAACGTTAAACACTCTGTTTCCTGTCTTAATTGGTGTGGCCTCCTCACACTTATTTAAGGTCTCAGTCCTGTGATTAGAGCCTTTGCAGGCTGACTCTAGAGAGTTTGGTAGACTTGCTGGGAAATAGATTGGCCCTCTGCATGGGTCCACTTGCAGAACTATGTATTAAGTGCAAAGTCTTCATAGAAAGAAACTGCTTAATTATGATGATAGTAATACCAGAAAAACGAAAAAATGCACACACAAGTATATACACAAGGACGCATATTGAGGTCGATATATGAAGGAGCAATTCTTCCCACAAAACAATACAAAGCACAAGAGATTTATTTTTTAATTACAAGGTAAAATATTCCAAAATTGTCTAATTGATGGATGGGAAGCTTTAGCAAAGTGCTGAACATAAGGGAACCTGACATTAAATGTTTGGTACGCTGCCATGACATTTGCTGAATTTTATTTTTATGCTGAATTTAAACCATCAGTGCTGCTAAATTTGATTCTTAGAGGAATAATGCAAAATAATGGAAACATAAAATAGAAAAGAATGTAACTCTTGTGAATGTGGTCAGATACTACATTTTATACTTCTGAAAATGATAAAAAAAAAGATTTGTTTTGTTTTGCTTTGAAATTCCTCAACGTACAAAGAGTGGAATGTTCTTTAAGAATTAGTGGGTTACTTTAAAGAACAATCCTTTAGCTTTCCTTCATTTTAAATCTAGGCTTTTCATTATATTCACTTTCTTTCTTTCATCTTTTCTCTTTGTGGAAGAAGAAAATAAATACCACTGATTGATGGGAACATTTATATTAATCCTCAAGATGCTGACGTTCA
>NW_009661369.1:1076278-1117891 GCF_000708025.1 Charadrius vociferus
AGTAGTGGCAAATTTTTTCCATCATTTAGCATTTTCCCTTTCAGATGTGGTTTGATTTTTTTTTTTTTTTTTTTGCTTTACCTGTATTAGGAAAATAACTTGTACTGGCTTTTGGTTTTATCTCAGGTATGTCTCAAGACTTTTGCAAGGTGGAAATAATTTGGGCACTGGAGTATGCTATTCTCTTAAAGAACCTGTTTGGTCATAGGAAAAGTCCTTGCAAGAATGAACACTGAGCATGTAAAATAAGAATTTTGCACAGATTGCCTGGCAGTTGCCCTGGATGGCAACCTGCTCAAAAGGGCCCAACATGTCTACCATGGGCTGCCTGAAGTGTCTCATCAGTCCAGTTTATGAACCCCATCTGGGGGTCCTGGGACATGACCCAGACTGGGTGAGCACAATGCTTTTCTTATCTAAATGTGAATAATCATCATCACATCTCTTACACCCTTGAGTGTGAAGGACCGTGTGAGACCCCCTGCAGTTTTTAGAGTTAGAAAATACAACCAGTGGCTAGGCAAGAAATCCATGCGTGAGTCTGAGAGGACTCAGCTTTACCTTGGTATTTTCTGGACCTTGCCTCACTCTTCCTTACCAGATTATTCAATACTTGTGGAACCTCAAGGTATGGTTGTAGTTTAAAGACATACATTGAACAGTGTAGAACAGTGGCTGAGCTATACGGTGACTATTAATGATTTCTGGTTAATTTGAAAAGAAGACATAGTGAAGTATTCTTATAAAAGAGGTAAAGAAATCAGTGACTCTTGCTGATCAGTTAAGCCCATCTGACCAGTGATCCCTAGAACCTGATCAGAGGTTAGGGAGGTAGTATTACTAATTGGACAGAGTTATGATCACAGTACTCATGCACTTTCTCTAGGGAAAGTGATTTATCATTAAGACCAAAAAGGAGCATTTCATGTTTGTACATTAGGGAAAAAAAAAAGACAATGTAATGTTTTTGAACTCACATGTTCACAGTCCTTGTGCAAATAAAACAGCTCGGTTTTAATATGGGGACACCTAGTGAAATAAAAAGCAATGGAAAAATCTTGGTCAGCTAGGAATTTTTAAAACTTCAGCTTGCCTTGCCTATATTGAAATTTTTACACACATTAGGTAGAAATTTGCCTACTTAGTGTGAAAAGAGGCCAGGCTGTGAATCAGGTAAGATGACCTATGGCCTAAGGCTTTGAGCTTGTAGTAGACTCGGTGGGCCTCAGAAGACAATTAGGAGGCCATCTTTCCTTTGAGGAAGTTGCTACATTAAAATTGCAGACCATGAGCAGAAAGGCATGTCTGCTGTTTGTGCCTTTGCCCCAGGATGCCCTCTGTCAATGCAGTTCGATGTTTTTCATATGTGGACATAAATTTCCCAAAGAACCAATATGCACAGCTGTCCTGCTTTACTTTTGAAGAAAAAAATGGAAAGCATAAACGCTGATGCTATTACACATCAGTCCAGCAACACTCAGGGGACTTCTGCTCACCTCTTCTTGAAAGGGGAAGTGGCCTCAGAGGGAAGGGGACAAATCCCTTCCAACACACGGTCTCGTCTCTGCAATACCTGGGGGTCCACTGAGGCACTTTGTTCTCCCCATACGGCTTTCCAAACAGAGGAATCTGAGCTCTTTACTTACTCTTTATTTAAAGAAGATATTATCTAGGCTCAGTTGGGAAGACCAGATTTTACCCTTCCTTTCCTGCAACTTCCCCTCCTTCTCTGCTTCCTACCAATAGTGAACAGAGAATGAAAGTTTTGCATCTTTGAGGAGGCAGGATTCCATCCTAGCCCCCCTGTGTTTGCAGAGCCTGGTATAATGCTGCCTCAGAAGCTGCTGGAGTGATGGTACACCCACTTCTAGAAACTGCAAAAGACAGAGTCTTTCTCCATGGGGAATAGAGTTCCTAAGATATGACTGAATCCCAAACCAGTACATTTTTAATCCAGGAGAACCTTGGCTAAAATAGATAACATGGATTAAACTGTCAATGAATTGGTCTTTAATTCAGATTAGTGGCTCAAATTCTGCTACGTTCAGCTGCTCATTCAACTGCTTTGCATTATTCCAGCAGCACAAAGCAGCAAGTGACTATGTCCCAGCATATTTCTTGTGAAATCGTAGATTTGTTTAATAATTACTCAGCCAGCTTGATTTGCCCCTTTTACAAGTCACCTCAGTGAGACAGCAATAAGCTGGAAAGGTTTGCGATATGGCAGCTCTAAGAAGATTTTAGCCTAAGGGAGCATCGTGTGTTACAGAAGTGATGAGAAAAACCAAACCTTTGACTGTTTACTTCAGTTTGATTGCAATTTCAATAGTGCTTACTGCAAAACATGCGAACCTATGATTTTTCCAATTTTCTATGGGACTTGTTTCTCATTCCTTCTCACTGTTTTAGCTCACAGTTTAAGTCTATCAATTCTCTCTTTCAGGTTGTGAAAAATCTCTCTAGAATAAGCACCCCATGGAGCCAATTATTTGCATGATTGGAAATGAGGAATTTGTCAAACGTAACCCTTTTTTCCCATCCTTTAACAGACAAGCTCCCGCAAATATGTTTGCTGCTTAAAATTTCCTGTTAATGTAAAGAAAAGTCTTGTTAACAAGAAGTGCTGGAAAGAACCTTGTAATTTCTTAGCAGAAAAAGGTTTTAGGATGTCAATGTTGTGTGCCGTATGTACTTTGAGTTCTGGTACAAGTTCTATCTTATTCCTGAGTCAAGCATTTCCCAGAACTTTCTCTCACATAGCAAAACGGTTAGTGCAGTGCTATAAAAACTGGTAGATGCAATAAAAATGACAATGCATAAAGGCAGCCTACAGTAACATGGAGCTAATTTATTGAACATAAATATAATTTTCCATACCATACATTTTATAATTCAGCACTTCTAGAAATTGCATATACAGCAGCAAAAATAAGAACGTGGACACCTTACTGAAATCAGAGCAAATTTGTCAATGGCTTCAGTGGGAAGGTGCTGCGGCCTGGGATTGTTTCTTAAAGACCATTGATAAACAGAAAAGCACATTCCAAAATGTGATGATTGCAAGTACTTGGCAAACTGAGTATATAATTTGCTGAGTGTGAAGTTTGTAATATATAAATTGTGTTCACAGAATAGGAAGCTGAGCTTTAGTCCAGATGAAATTGATACCATTACAGGGAAGGGGTTTAATATAGCTTTTTGTCTTCTATTTAAGACTAGTTCACATATTGTTTGTACACTGGTTTAATTTTATGACAGGTTATGAACATATGATAAGCTCGTCAGACCACTTTTGTTTTAATTAAGTATGTAGGCATATTTGAATGATTTACAGTAATTTAAGTGAAACAGGTTCTGTGGTGTAGTCATTAAATCTGCTAAAAAAACCCAGTGTATAAACAAACTGTAGGATGTTGTTTGATCAATTGTCAGGAGAAAGGGTAAGTTCCTCTATTATTATTGGCAAAACATGAGCTGCATAGTGTAATCTCTCAAGATAAAGTAAATACGTTCTTTTGCAATTAGGCTTAAAACCAAATCCTAATTATAAAGGATTTGTAGTATTAATTTGCCATAGAATGGTAAATACAGCCGGAAGAATTTACCTTATGAAAAGAAATACTCAATGAAGTCTAAGGCATTTTACACAGAAGTTGACGGACTGAAAAAAGCTAGAACATGACAGTGCAAAAGATGCACTTGTCCAATAATGAGTGATTCTCACTGAATCTTTAAATTACAGGACAGAAAGTTTGAGCCTTAAATCTGCCTTGTATGAACTAGTCTTCTCAGCTTTGAAAAGTACAAGATATGGAAAGGCGTGCTGACTGCATCTTAAGAGGATAAAAGCAAGTACCAGAATCACAGAATCACAGAATCACAGAATGGTCAGGGTTGGAAGGGACCTCTGGAGATCATCTAGTCCAACCCCCCTGCCAGAGCAGGGTCACCTACAACAGGTTGCACAGGACAGCGTCCAGGCGGGTTTTGAATGTCTCCAGAGTGGGAGACTCCACCACCTCTCTGGGCAGCCTGTTCCAGTGCTCCACTACCCTCAAAGTAAAGAAGTTCCTTCTCATGTTAAGATGGAACTTCCTATGTTCAAGTTTATGCCCATTACCCCTCATCCTATCACTGGGCGCCACTGAAAAAAGACTGTTCCCATCCCTCTGGCATCCTCCCATTAAGTATTTGTATGTATTAATAAGATCCCCCCTCAATCTTCTTTTCTCTAGACTAAAGAGACCCAAGTCCCTCAGCCTTTCCTCATAAGAAAGGTGCTCCAGTCCCCTAATCATCTTCGTTGCCCTTTGCTGGACCCTCTCCAGCAGTTCCCTGTCTTTCTTGAACTGGGGAGCCCAGAACTGGACACAGTACTCCAGATGCGGTCTCACCAGGGCAGAGTAGAGGGGGAGGATGACCTCCCTCGACCTGCTGGCCACACTCTTCTTGATGCACCCCAGGATGCCATTCGCCTTCTTGGCCGCCAGGGCACATTGCTGGCTCATGGTCATCCTGTTGTCCACCAGGACTCCCAGGTCCCTCTCCACAGAGCTGCTCTCCAGGAGGTCAGCCCCCAACCTGTACTGGTGCATGGGGTTATTCCTCCCCAGGTGCAGTACCCTACACTTACCCTTGTTGAACTTCATAAGGTTTCTTTCTGCCCAACTCTCCAGCCTGGCGAGGTCACGCTGTAAGGCAGCACAGCCTTCTGGCGTGTCAGCCACTCCTCCCAGTTTTGTGTCATCAGCAAACTTGCTGATGGTACACTCTATCCCTTCATCCAGATCATTGATGAATATGTTGAACAAAACTGGGCCCAGTACTGACCCCTGAGGGACACCACTTGTTACTAACCTCCAACTAGACTCTGCGCCACTAACCACAACCCTCTGAGCTCTATCTGTGAGCCAGTTCTCAATCCACCTCACCGTCCATTCATCTAAGCCACACTTCCTAAGCTTTCCTGTGAGGATGATGTGGGAGACAGTGTCGAAAGCCTTGCCAAAGTCAAGGTAGACAACATCCACTGCCCTCCCCTCATCCACCCATCTAGTTACTTTGTCATAGAAGGCTATCAGATTAGTCAGACATGACTTCCCCTTGGTGAATCCATGTTGACTACTTCTGATAATCTTCTTTTCATCCAGGTGCTTTGAGATGACTCCCAGAACAAGCTGCTCCATCATCTTCCCAGGGATGGAGGTGAGGCTGACCGGCCTGTAGTTTCCCGGGTCATCCTTCCTGCCCTTTTTGAAGACTGGAGTGACATTGGCTATCCTCCAGTCCTCAGGCACCTCACCTGTCCTCCAGGACCTTTCAAAGATAATGGAGAGAGGCCCAGCAATGACTTCCCCCAGCTCCCTCAGCACACGAGGGTGCATCCCATCAGGCCCCATGGATTTATGTATATCCAATTTATCTAACTGATCTTTAACGTGCTCCTTGTCAACCAAGGGATAGTCTTGTTTCCCCCAGACTTTCTCTGTTACCTGCAAAGTCGGGGTCTCACAAGGACTGGCCCTTCCTAAGCTTGCCTGTGAGGATGATGTGGGAGACAGTGTCGAAAGCCTTGCCAAAGTCAAGGTAGACAACATCCACTGCCCTCCCCTCATCCACCCATCTAGTTACTTCGTCACAGAAGGCTATCAGATTACCAGGTTTGCCTTCAGTGTAAGCTACAGGCTGTCAGCCATGAATCTAAAGTTCCCTGTTTGTTTTTTCACTTGAGGCACTTGAATTAGCCAGTTTTGGGCCAGCCCTACAAATGACATTCATGTTGTGCTTATCTTTGTTAAATTTATTAAAAATGAAATGCACCTAGTTACCCAGCTGTCAAAATGGGGATTTGCATGAATAAAACATAAATTATATTTATCCTGGTATTTGGCTTCTCCTCTGAAATTGAGAATTAGTGTAATGAAGGATAGAGGCTGTTCTTTATCAAAGCCAAAGTGAATAAGGACAGAGTTACACTTTTCAGTAGTTGGCTTCAAATTTCAGGTGATGATTTAGAAGTAGTCAAATAATGAAAGACAAGGTCCTTATTGGGTGATGTTCCTGGCGTGTTCGAGAGATTGCCCATCTAGAGAGGGTCTGTGTTTGAAATATTTTACTTCTGTCCTGGAAGGAGAGTGGTGTTTAAGCAAAGGCTACCTTTCTTCAGCCCATAGCTAGAGAAAAATGATTGTAGCACCTGGGAAAAAAACCAACCAAACACTCTGACTTTTTGGATAGTCTCATCTTTCTTGATTATAGGGTTTCTTGAAGTCAGTTTGAACTCTGCTGGTTGGAACAGTATTCCAGGCGTGTTCTGGTATATCTAACTATTTAAATAATTCTTTCTATTACCAGGTATTTTAGGGCAGTAGCAAACTATATATTGTGAGGAACCGTGACCACAGTCTCTTCAATAAAGTTTCATAGGAAGAATTTCCTTTGTGCACAGCTTGGCTGGAGCAAAGCAGAATCTATAAATTTTTTTTATGTTGACTTCATAAGATTACATGTAATGGAGCTACCTTCTCTACAATAAAATACCTGCTTGCTCATATACCTCTGTATGAATGCCAAAGGCATTTTCCCACTGTATCAAATGCAGAACATGCGTAGTTCTGCTTAAATGGGATAAAGTTTTCTTTTTTTTTTTTTTTAATGCTGATATATTATTTAAGCCTCATTGCTTTGCAGTTTTTAAAGTAATTGTTTTTGCTCTTTAGTTTTCTTATATTTCCTTTCTTTTTTAGGAGAAAATACCCTAAAACAAAGATCAAATAAAATGGAAATTGTCATAAAATTAGCATAGCCTCTAAAATATTGAAGCCAGTAAAATTCACGCTCACATCAAAGAACTGAAAATAACATACAATTTAAGGTTCTTGGTTCCCATACAATGAATCACTTGGCTTAATTATAGGTATGTTAAAATAGATAAATAACATTGTTATGTGATGTTTTCCTGATCAGGAACAATGCATACTTCCCCATATCTATCTAAACCACATGTGCACAGTGTGTATTGTGTGTATACAACGCATATGCAGTATGTTGTGTGTACACATGTATACGCAGATGTGGTAGGTTAATCTCACCAAGCAGAAGGTGCAATAGCCATAGATGGGCAAAGGGACAAGCGAGATGGCAAAGCAGGCAGCCAGGGGCAAGATAGTTATGGCACATATAGTTTATTCTAGGCAAGGCCTAAAACTCATGCAGTATTTTATTTTTATAGGAAAACCTCATGCAGTTGCTCCATTTTTTGGGAAGGATGTGTTTCAAAACACACACATGGTGAATGCAGAAACAGTGAAGACACAAGCATTTATACAGAGCTTTGAAGTGACTTTCGGACCTGACTGAGGATAGGTTAACTGTGCACTGTAAAGTGACAGTCTCATGAGAAACGTGGGCACTGAAACAGACATTTCTGAGGCATTTATGATGAAAAATATGGTGTGAGGTGTGCTATAGGATTGCACTGGCTAGTCAATTAGATTGGTGTAGAAATGCCAGGAGTCAGCCAGTTACTGCGACAGTGGCCGTGTGAGCCAGCCAAATGGTGTCTGGTCCTAATTTTCTGTGGCTTTTCATGGGTGGGTGAAGAGTCTTACTCTATTTCCGTAATGTATTTTTCCAGTCATAGTTGCTGCTGTTGTTTTCCTTTCAAAGCAGTCTGTACCTATCAAAACTTGACACAACCGATGAAATTTCCTACCTCCCTGTTAACATTATAAAGTCATGCAGTATTATTGAGCCTTTTCCTTAGTTTTTCAGGGGAATATTTAATAAACTTTGGGCCTGCTTCAGGTTTTGGTGGCACTAATGCTGACCTGGAGACAGAAAATTTCTCTCATGTGAAATGCCGAGATTAAAAAATGTTCATATCAGACAGGAAGCAACTCTAGTGGCAATGCAGACAGAATATGTGTAATACACTTTCAACTTGCTTTCTGTCCCTCTTCCATACACCAGCCCCTATGGCCACTCTGAGTTTTTAACAACAAACCACTGCCTTCAGCTGCCCACCGCATGCTGCTACCAGACCTGTGTAGCAGAGACAGCATGATGGGTGTTGTCTCACTCTGTGGCTTGGTGTTAACTCCCATGGTGGCCAATGCAAATGGAAATTGATGGCTGTTTGCAGGTATATGTGGCTGCAAGTGAGGGTGGCTGAGCAGTCAGCATATATTGCACTCCCTGCGCCTGTGAGAAGGACAGAAAGCTGGCACGGCCAGCAGTGAGATGGGCAGCAGAAAATGTTCCCTCCACACTCACCAGTTATACCCAATAGAGGCTGCAAGTCAGGGTCATCAGTCTTATGACTGATGGGTAATGAGCTCTCCCCACACTTAATTATATAAACAAAGTGCTTTTGTTTATTATATAAACAGAAGTTTTTACAATTACCAGGTAAGTGTAAGAAAATCCTTCTCCAGGGTAAGGAGTACCTTTTAGGCTCTGAGAGATTTAAATTCAAGTTCCTTGTTTCACTCAGGTGTGTTCCCATGAAATGCTTTTGTTCTAACAAAATGAATTATTCCACTGAGACGTTTCTGACTAACTCCAGTCATAATCCATTCAATACAACTAAACTCCTGTATAAAGAGGAATAATGTTGCAGATTGTGTTCCTGAATCTGTAATGCTTCAGAGGAGCTAATTTATAGAATATTTCTTTAATTTCTAGGAAAAAACACAGTAATACTGCATTATGATATACATCCAGCATTTTGATAATTACAAAACTATGGGGACACTTTCATGTCACACAGCTTGAACTATTGAGACCTACAGTGTCTTCACAATTTTGTTCGTTTTTTCCTCCTTTGCCCCCCAAATCAGACAAGTTCTGTACCAGGAAGGACTCCTAAGGTGTCCAAGCCCAGAAAATTCCACATACATGAAGTGAGTGATGCAGATGCTTGTCTAAGTCTTTGAAGTGACGACTTTCTGAGGTCCTGATGGAGGCTACCCAACCACTGAGATAACCGGCAGGTTAACGGTGCAGCGTAAAAAGCCTGCCATTCATTTCCTGAGTCAGTTGTGCTGCACGGATACACATTCTGCCTCTATTTCTCTTGCCATCTTGCAGCCTATGAGGAGAGGTGTGAACAATTAGCTAATGAAGAGCACACTATGTCTAGACAGAGCTAACTGTTAGCAGATGATCACTGTTTATATTTGCCAGTAAGCTGAGTGACACGAACAAGATAGATGTGCATCATGAATAGATATCACTGGACTCCAAATTACTGTCCTTCTTGTGATGTTTTTTTTTTTCTTTCATTGTCAGAAGTACAGATCATGCTGAGTCCCAGCCTCATAATTTCTTCAGATGGAGAGGCGTGATGATAAGACCTTTGAAATATTTACCTTCTGCACAGGGTTTCCTATTCTGGTCTTGAATTTTAAAAACAGAAATAATGGTAGGTATTGCTTTTCACCCACTAGGGATTAAGGGATCAAAGCTTAAATATTGTACTGTCAGCACTGTGAGAAACCAGAGCTAGACTTGAAGGTAGGTGCTAGCTTGGGACTCAGGAATCAACAGATTGGTTCCTGGCTTTGTCACACATTTCATGTTTGACCTTGCGCACATCATTTTGATTCACTTCACCATGCCTTGCCTTGTCATCTGTAAAGTGTGGATAAAGGTGCACCATAAAAGGACAACTATGTGAAAAGCATTATGTTGCTGCAATCAGGGGAAGGACTTGCAGATATGCAAGTCAATGAATTTGCACGCGGACTTTTGTAGTACATTTTCTTTTACATAATGATTTTGTGGAAGGTAGATGCGAGCAGAAGTGAAAGCATGGGAGTAACTGTCATTTCATCTAACTTGGTGCAGGTGAGGCTTGAGAGCTAGATTGCTTTGTGGTCCTAAAAGTATAAAGCAATATTTTGGTAAACGTTCAAGAAATCATGTAACTGTAATGCTTAAGTTGTACCAACTAATGGAAGCCATTAGGACAACTATCGTCTAGAAGTAGTTTTAGGTATAAAGGAGAGATTTATGGTTCTGTCTGGTTTAAAATGAAATGGGAATGTTTTTAAAGGGGTTGCTATTAGGAAACATTTTGGCTTTTCTTTCTAGCTATAAACAGATGCTTATTCATATTATGCCAGATTTACTAGCTAAGGCTGCTCTTCATCAGCAATGCATAAATCCCTCTTGACTGATTGGCAAGGCACAACAAATAAGCTGGCATACAATGGAGGAGCTTGCTTACTGTCTTTGCAGTGATTTTATAGTCCTATTCCTGTAATATTCCTATTGACTTTGGTGGTCCAAATTCAGTTTTTAAGATCTGTTCAAAAAAAGAAATTCTGAGGGATCGTACTTTGTGCTGAGGGTTGGATGCAAGCTACATCATATACAACATAAAGCAAAACTCTCAAAGCCAAGAAGGGACTGAGCACACCCTGTCTGTTTTGTGGTCAACATTTCCTTGAATAAATTACATGGAAGACACAAAAGAAGAAGGAAATGTTATGAGTGTGCTAATGTGACCCTGCATTGTCTGTGTAGGTTTTTGAGTAGCTGTCTATCCAGCCCTCCAGGCTGTATCCTTGCCTGGGAGTGATCTGAAAAATCATGCAACAATACAGTGCATCATAAACCCCTAACAGATTGATAATGACTGAAAGTGATCACCTCTCTAGGGATGATGTTGTTTATTATACTGTCAGTGGTCTATAAGAAATGGTGGCATTGCTATGTGTGGTAAATGGAAACCCAGCACCACAGAGCCCTTGTGGACAGGCCTTGGAAATGGAATTGCAAAATCCCCTTACCACCTCAGAGCTGGCATGTTTCCATTCATTACTGGCACTTGTACTTTGATGACAAAGAGCATAGATATGAAGTCTACTGCTGTCCCTCTTAAACAGAATGAAACCCAGTCACAATTTTGGGCTGAAAAAATTAAGTTTGGGTATTTACAGGTAGATATCTACACCCTAAGTCATCATCTTTTGTTGCTTTTATAGCTGTGTGAAGAAGAAAAGTCACTTTTAGGCCACGATGCACATGATTTAATTCACACCTCTGTGTTAGCATGAGACAAATATGAAACTAGAAGTACTATGTTCTCTCCATTGACTCTGAAGGGAGCCAAAGGTGACTGACTTAGGTGCAGATGGCAACGCTGAAAACCTCCTCTGGATTACGTTAATGGGACTCAAAATGTTTAAGTTATTCTGCAGAGTTTGGGAATCATGAGGGTTATGTCCCCTTTTAAGATCAATGCAGCTTTCAGATGTCTCCTCCAAAGGTCTCAATGACAAATGAATTAAAAGACCTGTGTTTGAACAGAAGGACCTCTGTCCTGCTTGCTGTGCAAGGTGAGGAACTCCACTCTACATGCTCATTCTCCTTGGGAGAGCATTAAAGGACCTGACACTAAAATCCGTTCTGTAGATCAGGCTGTTTGTTTGACAAATCTCTGCTTTGACTTAAGGGAACTGTTTTTTTTTTTTTTTTTGAAGATTGCCAATTTTGCACATTGCAAAGGGGCAGAAAGAGGTCAGCTACAGTTCAGTAGGAAATGAGTGGAACACTACTGGATTCACTTTACCAAGGATCCCTTAAAGACATTTAATCAGAATGAATTTCTCTTCAGTCTCATCAAGGCTGAAAAACTTCATGAGAAGACCAAGTCATTTATCTCTTCTATTAAAATCTTGAGGTTTGGAGAGGGCTAAATGAAGGGAGCCCTCATTATTTGTATTTATACAGCATACACAGTGAACTATTTTTAGCTTTCATGCTGTATTCTTAACACATTTGAAGTATAGAAGTGGAAACTGGGAATAATTTGTCTGTGAACTACATGCCTGTGGGGTGTAAGCTAAAATGTCTTCTTTGATCTAACAATGAAGTGAATTTGTGTCATGGACCACACACTTGAAACAAGGCAAGCAGTGGAAAGATAGAGGGAAGGGTTCAAGCATTAATGCTAAGGTCCATGTACAGTGTGTCTTTTTCTCTCCACTCTGCCCTAAGATTAAAAGGCAGTTGCTGGGGTATTTAGAAGAGTTCTGCGTTGCTGTGGAGCACAGCAAGACTTTGAGCTTAGAACTAATGCACATTAGTGGAAAATAAAATTATTCCTTATGGCTTTGCTGGTGTCTGTGTTTTGACAATTTTGTTTTCTTTCTCTAAGTGCTCTTTGTTCAGATGTGTGAGAAATCTGTTCATTAGGTGACCTCTTTAAGTGGGTTGCTTTCCATTTTTCCTAGTTGACAGTGTAATGGATTTCAGGACTTTCAGTCAATACAGGATGTGTTTTTATGCAGCTTCTTTGTTGTCTTCCTTTTTTTTTTCTTTTAAATATGCTGACCTTATTTGTCATAGCCCAAAAGTGTAGTTCTGTGGTTATGCAGTATGCACATCTTCTTTAAATATGATTGCATTAAGATAGACAGAACTGAATTCAACTCTGATAATACTAACACTGATTTTGCTGAGGTTATATGAGGGCTGGGTTTGCCTCTGTGTAAAAGTCAGCTGATCGTATTCATCATGAGGAAGAGTCTGAATAAATGTGCGTCACTTATTTGGGATATACTCCCTTTCCTCTCCAAAAGAGATGAAAATTTTGTCCTAATAGTGATTTCATCATGCTGCGTCCCACTAGATACAAGCACTGACTGTCTTGAAGACATGAAATACTGGGTGTTTTTTCATAATAAATGAAGCATAAATAAAACAAAGTGTCCTTATGCTAGAAGGCAAATGAAGGAGGATATTAAAGTGCTCTAACTGTGATCAGTGAAATTCTTAGCTGTCCCAAAGTGACTTAGGCTCACTAGTCTGATTAATTTTTTACAGTAGTTATGCTCCTGAACCACTTAGTGTTTTTGGAAATCCAACATACTCCCAAATGCAAGTACATGGAAATAAGAACTCTGCCCAACTCACTGCAGTAAATTAAAATCAGATGTCTGAAGACAGCCTCTAGCTGTCTGCCGTGCCTGTCTTCTGGATGGTGTTGCTCACGAGGTGGGGATCTCCTGTAAAAGAGTGTTTGAATTGCCACAGTCATTTGTGCAACAGACTAAGATAAACTGAAATTGAAGCTGGTTTACCTTACATGACCAGCTGAAAACAGGATCCGAGTTGTGAGAAGCTTAGACGATGCTGTCCTGAGGCTAGCAGTGTCCCCCACAGGGGTGGGGTGGGAAGCTCAGGGAGTGAACAGCTCAACCATCCAACTTTAAAATGCCACCGCAAGTCTGTCAGAAGCTCTCGTTGAGAAAGAATAGCCTTAGACATGCAATAATTACCATTCATAGGGGAAGCCACCATCTTAGCAGAAGTCTTGGTCCTAGTCTCTTGCTCCCTCGCTGACAACAATAGAAGGAATTTTGCCCTAATAAGGACACCGTGGTTGTGTCTGAGGAAAAGGACATAGAAAAAAAGTGTTAGATAATTTTAGAAGGGCAGAAGACTTTCTTTCTTTGTTGACAGCCTTTGAAACTGAGTGTCATGTAAAGCAAGAGTCTCATGTAAACTAAAAGACCAGCGCAGACAATATCAGGTACTGACTCTCCCACCCTGACAAAGTGCTTGGTATTAGGAGGACATTAAAATTACCTCCAGCTCCCCAAACTCTCAATAAAAGTGATCCTGAAAACCTGTGGCCAGTTAGTAGGCCTGCCCAAGAGAATGAAGCCATAGGAAAGTCAAGTGTGCATTTCAAGAACTGTCTTATGGAGGCATAAACTAGTACCAAGTGCCACAGCTCTGGAAGCAGCAACTTGTGCTTATGTGAACTGACATGAAATCTAGGCCTGACCCTGACAGCACGTGCCTAGGCAGAAGTGTGTATATAAAATAATAGTCCGCTCTTCCCACCCTGGTACTGACCTGTGTCCTCTGCCAAACGCAGGGATGCGTGCATTTACTCCAGAGAAGGGGTTTCCACAAGAGTAAAGAGGAAGAAGAGAAATCTGCAAAATTAATCTATTTTGGTGGTTCCTTTTGGTTGAGGGAAGGAGCAGTGAAAGGAGAGAAGAAGAGAAAGATACAAGAGAAAGAGAGAAAGAAAGAGAGAGAAAGAGAAAGAAAGAAGAAAGAATGAAAGAGAGAGAAAGAAAAAGAAATCCTCCAACCCTCCAACCAAAGATGTTCATTAAACATGAATAATGAGGAAAATTTTATCAAACAGTGACCTGCTTTTGTTGTGGTAGATATATGCCTTCAACCATTTGTTCTTTGACTTTGAAGCACCACCCTGGCAGAGAAAAAAAGTAAAGGAGAGGATTTTACAATGTGAGTCTCATAGACTGAAAACATCAGTATTTATAGGAGTCTGGGGAAAAGCTTGTAAAATATTTTCATTTATATTTCAGAAGATTTCAAAATCACCCCTAGTATGAGTTTTTAAACTGTTAATGGTCACTCCAAATCATCTTCATATTGTATTTTGCAAAACTGACTACTGGTAGAGAAAACTGAAACATTACAAGACTCAGTAGGGACAACTCAAATCCAAATTATAGGCAAGGAAAATGTGGATTTAACAGAGAACTAAAATGGCTAGAGTGCTCCTTTCTTTTTCCCAGTAGCGCAGCTCAATGTATAAGTGTGTTCCCATACAGCAGGTCTGTGTGTGTGGCTCACCAGTCTCATTGTACTTTCCATCCATACAGTCGCTGCAGCTCTGTGCCCTCATCAGCTCTTTACAGACAGTGAGGACACTGTGAAAAACGATTTGAGTACTGGTTCATGGGCTGCATTCACTGAAGCTCTGGGCCACTGCTGGTTTGGAGGACACCAAAGGCAAGCACAAATGAGATATTTTGTCACTTCAGTTCTCTCCAAGCTGAGACACATTGACATATTTTTCTAGATATCTATATAGACTTCATCCTCAAACTATTTTTCTGCCTGCAGAGGTATGAAATTGCAAAAAAAGTTGGCATTAGCAAAAGCTATGGTTTTAATTTTCTCAGTTCATGAAGACTTTTGATTAGAACTCAATTAAAGGTAGTGAATTAGTTTTAACAAGTGTTTGTTTTGATATTTAAGAAAATACCGATTTCTGAAGTTTGTTTTGACTTTTTGATTCCAATTTAGAATTAGTTTTGGAAATCTTACAAACTTTTGCAGGAAAAAAGTTTCCTCGGCAAACCTACCTAAGAATGGTAGCTGCATAATAAAGCAAAGTGAAAGGAGATAGAAAATTCTTTATGTTTTACAACTGATAGCACAAATGTGCTACATGAATAAATGTAATAGCTGTGTTATACCCCCCCTCTGAGTGCCGAAGTTGCTAGTTTGTCTGTATCTGTAGCATGTTATTAGAACTTAATTACTGTTGAAGATTTGTTTTCTAGGGAAGTGGTTGTATAAGCTCCTATAAGCTGTATATAAACACCAAAAGGGCACAAAGAGTGGATTAGAGCTATGGAAATGGGAAACCAAAAACAAAGAGAAAATGCAGTTTTAATGATAAAAATGTTTTCCATTTTAATGAATTTCGGTAAGAATACTGAAAGAAAGTCACTCTGTTCCTGTTCTTTTAGCTTTGTTGTATAGCAAGGTGACTTTTGAAACATCTTTAGCCTTTGAGGCCACAGTGGGTATCGCTTTTGACATTTAACACAATATTTGGACTAAACACCTAAAATAAGGGTCAGCCAAAAATTACAGAAAAAGTCAAAAGTCAGGAACACTTGTAAACTTCTGTATTCTAGTATGCAAGACCATCAGCTGGGAAAAAATATTATTTTTTGGCTTCATCAGTTAGCCTAGAGCCTAGAATCAGTCCAACCTCTAGAGCCAACCTTAGAATTAACTACTGGATCTGAAAGCCTCTGTAAGACTGAAATGAAACATGAGGTTTAAAATAAAAAGGTGGAACATGGTGCTTTTATTGCTCTTTGTTGACATGCTTTTCATGTAATTAAAGCTGCAGGTGTACTTTTGATTATGCAGGTATTCTGGTGTGTGGTTCTGTGTAAATAATATGTTTGCAGCTCTTGCTGGCAGATTATTCATTATGAGCTCATTTATTTGAGTTCCCTTGTGCAAATAGGAAAACATAAGCCAAATTCTGGGCTAGTTTTCCTTGTCTTGTGGGAAAACCTGCACACAGTGACAGAGGACGTGTTTTGCTGAGGAGGGCACAATTCCCCAGCTTTCCCTTCAGTATGCCAGACAATTCAGCATCTCCAGCTAAGCAATACTTAAGAACTATTAAAGAAGCCATGAAGGTGCCCCTCTTAAGTTCTCTATTTCCTGCAACTGAAGAAAGTGGTTCCATTAAAGTTACACAGTTAGGTTTCCCCTATACAAGGAGTCTGGTCATTTATGTTATGTAAATGCTGAATAATAGCAAAGTCTGCAGGTTTGATCTGAGATGGAAGCTGACCCCTTCAGTGTCCTTCCACTTGATCAAAGATACTGCAACATTTCAGACAGAAGACGGGAAAAAAAGGAGGAAGTTTTGGAAGCATGGTGCCTGGTTAATCGGATTTATTTACATGTTCCCGCAAAGTTTGTACCTTGTGCTGTAGCAGTGACTTAATTTCAGCCTCTAGCTGTACACGTGTTTGAAGGCTTCATCATGTGTTGTGTACCACGGCATGCTCTTTTGTGTAATACCGAACTCATGTCAGTCAGTCCTTTGGATCCTCTGATCTTTGATAAGCTGAACTGTAGAATCTCGTAATTGCAGTGGTCTGGATTCAAGCATTGAAGCCAAGGCCTAAAATCTGAAGGCTCCATACATCTATACTTAACTTCAGCCGAAGTACATTTTTGCCCTCTACACCCTTCCCTTCTCTTGCCTGTCCCCAAAAGGCATGTGTAAATTGATGTGAGAAAAAATAGCACCTCTGTTATCTAGATTCACATATTTTGACTGCTGATTCTGTTAGCCTACCTGAGAAAAGACCCCTTTCAATGTAATTTTAAAAATCCTATTTTAAAGTAGCCCACAATTCTGCTTCTGACACACCACTAAGACATGACCCAATTAAAGAGCTGCATATCAAGACCATGAGAGCAAATCATCTTTTCGAAGGCGCTGATGAAATTCCTTTTCCATTGTCATTAGATACTTGCTTTCTGACAACCAGTTAATCATGGAAATAATCTTTTAAATACGCGTTAAACCATAGCTATGCCTAATCATCCCATTAAACGTCAGCAGGTCATTCTTCGCAAAGATAAACAGCTTAAGGAGCATTCTTCCTTTGATCATGTTATCCCCTGATGTTTTTGAAAGGAGGGTGAATGCTTCCTCCAGATTTCATCAGTCCAAATCTTCAGTGAGCTTCTGCGTTGTGCCTGAAGTTTCCTCAGGTGACTAGGGTGTGCAGCTTTTCACCATCGCAGACTGAAACGTGTGTATGAATTTTAAATGTACGATAATAGCCTGTGCTAATAATGAGTCTAAATATTGATTGTTCATCTCATCTCCTTTGTCGAGGAGATACTGGAGTACATGAGGGAGGGAGGGGGTCCCATTATGGCAGTAGGCATATGGCTAAGTTTGTAGGAATTGCTTCAACCGCTGTTTACAGCACAAATAAAACTGCCATTTCCCCTAGAAGTGTGTTTAGACTGAATTGAGTTAGACCTCCAATGCCTGAGGAGCTAGCCTGCTTTCTAGCTCAGTAGGATGATCTGCAGTGACCATGTGTAGACTTCCTTCCTTCAAAGCAAGGGGCTTTAGTCCTTCTCAGTCAGTCCCTGAGGCATCTGCTTCTCTGACTATAAGGGGCCAATGTAACAAGAATGAGGCACACTCAAGCCCCTTGCTGGGCCAGTTGCCTACTGCCTAGATATCGTGGTATCTAAGTTAGGCTGGGGAAAAACAGTGACTTGCCCTCTTTTCCATTATTCTGGGTTCCTCATCTCTTTGGGTAGTAAGAGTTCAGGGAATGACGTGTCTTGTAAATTGAAGGGTTCATCTTAAGGCTTGTTCTCTGAGACACATCCTGTCTCAGGGTCTGAGCTGGGAGAAGGGCTCAGTGAATGCCACTTTTTGTGAGACTAATAGGCAAAGCTGGGGAGTTGTTTGCCAACTGCTTTTGCATCAAGAGACACACCCCTGCTCTGTGCTGTGAAAAGAAATGGGGAAAATTAGGCCTATGACTGGTGTAGAAAGAGATGTCAAGGTAAACCCCACTGGCTACCCCAGTGTGAGGAACGTAAGCATACATTCTTTACTGGTAAGGTATGAATAGTATGTGAACCTGCTTTATTGTGAACCTGACAGAGGTTAGTGCAGCTTTGATAGCCCACTTAGAGTGTGCTGTGTAAATGTAGATACTTTCATACACTGATGTTGAAAGGATATTACCACTGGCCACGGCAGAAATCTTGTCTGTGCTCCTGACATGCATTTCTAGAAGAATAGTCCTTGCAGGGCACTGTGATATAGCAGGAGCATGCCATCAGAGGCAAACCTCCAACTGACAGGCAAAGTCCAATCTGCCACACAGGCACCAGTTGTGTATCGCTCAGTGACGGATGTCTAGCAGCTTGCCAGGCAGGTATGTCAGTGTGTCAAGAGGAGGTAATTGCTGTATTTTAGAGGATTCCAAACTGAAAGTACAGCTGTCCACCTGCTTTACTTTGCATTTTATTGATGTGTATACATGAGATCGAAGGTATAATGGTTGCATCTTTTTACATTATATTTATTATTTTACAGCCCTACTTGGCAGATTTTAAGAGTAGATGTTAGCAAAGTAATTTCTCTCCCTGTCTCAGCAGGGGTTTTGAAATAAGAAAATTTTCCTCACCATATCCCAAAGTATTAAATGTCGGCATGTCATAATGAAAGCTAGAACTAGAGCTTTAGGAATGCTTAATTTACACTGCATGGGACAAACTAGTCTTTTTCATTAGCTAACAGTTTTTCATTACTGTTCGTTGAAACTTTTTAAGCACTGGATTAAAAAGTGCTTGTTTGAATAATTTGAGTAGCAAAATGTCAAGTGTGGTCTCAACTAAGGTGCATTAGGAGAAACGGGTTATGGCTAACTGGGGCAGTAAAGTCTAACTATATGAGCGAGTACTTGTCTGAATTCATCTGGTTACACTCTTCAGAAGACACATGTGATGCTGTGTGTTATCTCGTAGCATTGTATCTTGCAGGAAGATGACACTGCCTTTCAAAAAGCAGCTGTTTTTCCTCTTCGTTCCTGCAGCAGGGAGCCTTGCCTTTTATGTCTGCCTATTTAATATCTTTGCGTGATGACATGACTAGAAAGGTGCAGGTTACCTACTGCTTGGTGCAGAAAAAAGGCATTCTGCTTATATTTTCCTCTTTTCCTCTCAAAGCTTTCTCAACCAATGTAAGTGTAGATTGCTGCTTAAATGATGGTCTGCCTTCCCCTTCTTCTAGACCTGGCCATGCATTTCTGCAAACATAGTTACAGCAATGCTAATGACCATGTGGTTGCGCTGTGAACTGGTTCAAGGAGCTGACCCCAGTAAGAATTAATCTGGATTAAAAAAAAGGAAATGTTTTTGAAGCTGGAGCCTCAGGAGCTATGAACTGACACCTCTTACCTTATTGGATTCAGGAACGTGTAATTTCGCAGTAAGGACAATTGCTTTTTCCCTTTCACTGGTAGTCACCTACTAAATTCCAGGTATGTAAAATGATGCCAGCAAAAGTTTAACTAAAAAATATGTTGGGAGTGCCTCCAGCATAAAGGTGGAACTTCTTCATGTGAGATGAAATACATTAGGGTCTGAGGAAGGAAGAAACTCATTTCAGCAGTAACCAATGGGAAGATGCAATAGGTAGAATCACTGCCTATAGCACTGTATCAACTTAGGAAAAATATATTAACATTGTAAATCGTGCTAAAGATTCATCTGGTCCCATACCATCACAGTTACCTTTAATGCAATCTCAGAGAAATAGTCTAGCAGTATATAATTTTATATATGTTATTGCACAACATGCCTCATTTCATTCTCGTCTCTTCCTCTGATCCATGTTTTGAGCTCCCTGAGCAGTAAATGTCATTGTATCTTCATGTTTAATAAACCACTTCTCCAGCAATTTGTTTAACAGCATCTAATGTTTGTCTTAAACTATTGGCATCTAAACACACTGTGGGAATGGGGTCTATAAGGTAATCTTCTAATACATAAAACTAAAGGGGGTTTACTGCTGCTTGATTCTATTGGGTTTCTCCTAGTTCTTCTTTTATGAAAAATGCTAAGTAATCATTCTGAATTCAATTTCTCTAGGCTATTCATATTTTTATAAAGCTCCGACAGTTCTCCCCTCAATCATTTCTTTGCAAAGTTGAAAACTTTTGGCCTGTGTAACTTTTCCTCAGGTAGAAGCCATGAGACACTTCTGCATCTTGTTTTTACTCTGACACTTTTTGTACTTACCCTAGGTTTAACAGAGTCTGGTTGCTGTTCTGACTCCTGCTCAGCATCTAACCGAAGTTGTGAAGAGCCTTTTGGATTTCATCCCCAAGCGGCGACAGCGAGTGTTGACCTGGGCACTGTGTCCAGGCAGTGTGCTTTTGTCCCCTGCCGGTCACTGTGCATTTATGAACACTGAATCTCATTTGTTACCCAATCACACACTACAGTTTTCTGTCACAGCTGTGCAACGGTGAGGTACAGTTACAAATACGCAGTTTTATTTTTGAATACCATGGATAACATTATCATTAATGAGCTTTTCCACATCTGCTTTCACTGTTTCCATGTAGTTTATGAACAACATGAACATATGTGAACACAGTTTCCAATGTAGTCCCTGTGTGCAACCCCTGCCCCTGGCAGACCCCACCTTCTATGAAAACCCTCACCATTTATTATCCTTACATTCCTTTCTTAGCCAGTTATTATCTTTATGTTATGCAAACTTTTTTTTTTTTTTTAAAAAAAAAAAAACCTGTGGTGAAGAAACCTGTCAAAAGAGAACATTCAAGGAATCTTTAGCAAAGTTGCCCGGGCCCTGAGGGCACTGCCAGGCCTGGCCGTCCCTGCTTGCCCCCCCGCCCGAGCTCCCCCTACCTGCCCACAGCCCAGGACCCCATGTCAGCCCCACGGGGCCATCAGCCCCCACCCCACTGCCACCACAGCATGGCCACATCCCAGCTCTCCACAGCCCTGCCTGGCCATGGGCCCCACCAAGCCAGGCCCACCCACGGGCCCAGACCCCAGCCTGGTCTTGGCCCATCCCCATTCCCAGGGAGGTGCCTGATGATGGGGACCGGGGCTGTCCCCCCGGCTGCCCTGCTCCTGGCTGGGGCAGTGGGACAGGCCCTGCCTGCCGGGCCCTGCCATCGTGGGGCTCCCACTGGCCCCGGCCCCGCTGTGCCACGACAACAGCGCGCATTGTCATGTCACGTATCTTTGTCCGGTGTCACTTCCTCTTACAAAGGCTGGATCGGCAGCTCTTACTGTGTTATTTGATTATCTACAAACGCTATTCTTACTGTAATTGAACAATTTACCTGGTACTGAAATCAGTCTCGTTTGTCAAGTTTTTTCTATTGAGCCTCCTGCAAAGTCTTGAAACAAAACTACTACTACTCTTCAAACAAAACCTCTCAAAACCAGGCTGAGTGACAAAGCTATGCACCACAGTTAATAGCCAGGATATTCATAGCTAAGATTGTTTCAGGACAGCTGGCACCACATTATCTCTGATTTTTTTTTCCTAAAGCTGTTGGTATTTTAATTTTAAACACTCCCTCAAACTTCCCTCTAGCAGAAACCTTGCAAACATATCTGTAGGAAATATTGATGCAAATCAATCATTTATCTTTTATTATACTGCTTCTCAGATTGCCCTTGTACTTCAGTCACCTCTGAGCTCTGAAGACTCACTTGCTACCTGGTTTGTGTTTTTGGAAAAAATACAGCTTCTACGTGACTAGCAAGCCCTTTCTCAGAACCTCTTTTGACACTGTATTATACAGTTACCAGCCCTTTTACTCTTCTCAGTTTTGTTTCTTTCACAAACTTCTATTTTTGAAAGATGTCATGATGTTTTTAATAGTTTCTTATACTCTTCCTTTTAATTATGCTAACTTTTCTTAAGGTTTTTACAGTCTTTGGTTGTGATATATGTTCCCTCTGAACGTCTCATTTTTATTTTATAAACTGTCTCCATGGCAACTGTAGAGCATTTTTATCCTTTTAGCTGCTCTTTTTAATTTAACAAGCTTTCTAATTTTTAGTGATTCCTTTTTTTCATTTTTTTTTCTTCCCCTGAAGTAAGCTACTACTGTAACAGGGTTGGAAGGTTTTTGTTTTTTTTTTTTTTTTTGTTCTAGCAAGAATGCTGAATCTGAGCATACTGAATACGGTCATGCAGAGCAGAACAGAGCCTGGGCACAGTTCACTACTAAAATAAGGGTATTTTCTTCTCTTGTGGCTTCACCAAATAGTTACTTCAATAAGCAGCTGGTTATAGACTCTAAAATTTTTATTTCTGCATTACACTGTGCTGTAACATCTAAAGTCTACCTCTCATCTCCCATCCTGCTCAGTCATTGGCACAGCTCTGATGTATATATTTCAATGTCAGTATAAAACTTTAATGTATATCTGTATAGGTATTCCTTATACTTGCCAATAAATTGAATTGACTGACTTTCATCCCTTAGAAGATACCACTCTGCACAACTGGATAGTACTTTATCATTTGTGTACAGTGTTGTCCTTATTACAGTGTCACACAGGTTGGCTTCCTTCCACTGAGTTTCTGAATGTCTATTACATCAAAACAGATGTTTGAGTTTACTTAGTCTTGCATTTGTTTAAAACCACTCATCTAGCCTTTTTTTCAGCTGTTGCAAATAATTGAACTCCTGCAAGGAGCGTGCTTGTGAAGTGTGAGCTGCTGTCTTGTGCACCCATTAGCTTTCCTTTCCTCTGTAGCTTAAAAAACACCCTGTAACCTTTCACATTTCTGGGAACTCTGGTTCCAGGTTTTTTTGCAGTCATATTTTATTTGTACATTGGGAATCTGTGTTACTGTGCCTTCCCATCTTTGGGACCTCCCCCTTGTCCACACTTTTCAGCCCTGTTTAGCTGAAGAGCTTTGTGCAAAGTAAAAGCACAGGTTTCCAGGTCTTTTAGCTATAGAAGAACTGTTCAGATGAGACAGACTGCACTTGATTGCCACCTCAGCTCCTGTAACAGTGCTAAGCCTCTCCCTGCCTGTTGATGACAGCTTCAGCCTAATTGCAGGCTAAGTTTTCTATGCGCTGCTATTAAACAGACACTGGTTTCCAGCAGGACTGCAGTTGCCTGGCATGTCACATCATTCCTTTACAACAGAGCTTATCATTGTGTCGCCTATACAGCCCCACTGATCCTTCCCAAAAGTCCTTTTAGCACATGTGCAGACTTATTTCCATCCCCTAATGTGTTGAGCTCAGTAATTGCTTGAGGCTGGGGGTAACTTGCTGTCCCCCTGCTCTGCCTAGCATGCTCTGACAGGCATATCTGGCAGCTGGGTCATGGTATACGTAGCTGGGGGAGGGCAGTTCCTGGGTGTTTTATTTATTTGATATTTGTGGTGGGACATTAGAAATGGTTGAAGGAGAACTGACAAGGTGTCACTGTCTTCACTGCCTCAGCTGCTTCTGGGGGCTTACGCAGCTGCACAGCTGGATGTCCAGAGGATGAAATGGAAGCTGTGCTCTTGGCTCCCTTCCAACTGGCTCCAAATGCACTTGAAAAACTTCCATGTGATAGTTAATGTAGCACCTGCTCAACAAACAAAAACCAAGTTTCCCCTCCTCCGTTATACTGTACATCTGTTATTTTGCTGACATGGAAACTAGCGTAACAATTAGATTCATTACTTGCCCTCTAAGTTGATTCCAGCTAAGCTGAAAAGACCTTAGTGTGTTCGCTTGGCAATTGTTTAGGTTGCAGCGCAAATTAAGAATTTCTCCCTCCACTGAGATTTGTTCTACATTGTAATTGCACTTGCATGTGTATGTTTATACTTGAGGTGAGACTGAGAGGCAACATTTTCTTCTGACCAAATACAGACTCCAGCTCTCCGCAGAAGTGTGTTTGCATTTGGAGTTCTGGTTCCAGGTCTAATTAGAGATCAGAGAGAGCAAATATGCAAATGCCTGAAGAAGACTGCCACATCAGAAATGGCATTGATATACACAACTAACCACCTCACCTGTCCTCTGCCCTTTAAGCTTTCTCTTTTGGGACTTACTGGGACATTCCAAGTATCCCAGCAGTTTCAGACAGCTGCTGTTAACAAAATTATCTGCCAGAAAAATGTTTCCTTTTTCTCCACAAACTTGGAATTTCTCCCTTCAGAATATCACACTAGTTCAAGGTCAGGACAGGGAACAATCATTCTTGAAGGAGTGATGAGGTTAAAGTCCAACTCCTCTTCCACTCCTCAGCTCCCCCACAGCTGTTATTTACTACTGCTGTGTGACTTTTAATAACCTGCCCTGCAAAGACTTGCATTCTATAGGATTACTCACATGCTAAAGACAAGAATATGCCTAAAACGGGAAGCTAAGTGGTTGATTACCAAAACCTATGTCTCTTTCTGACCTCACTTTAAGTTGTTTTATATTTTTGTTGTGTGTTTTAGACCTCCTACTATTCATACCAATCCTTAGCTTTGGAATTAATGAGGATCAGGTAATACCCTGAAGCACAGATCTAAAGCATGCTGCATTTTTGGAAATTTTGATTCCAAATATAAGATCTGTGCTCTGTATGGTTCCCTAGAATGTACATTGCTCTGAAGCTGGTATTTTGCAGCAAACAAGTTCAGGATCTCCCATTCAGCATGTTGAGTAAGATGCAGAATGCAATTTGTTTGTCTATCTTTCCTTGTCTTGCATTATTTGATTTAGGTTGGTAAGGAATGGCCATTTTATTCTGTGCCTTCATCAGGAAATTATCACAGAAATACTTTCAAAAGGTAAACAAATGGTTAAAAGGCCAACTCTTTTTGATATATCAAACCAAATGAAACCATGGTGGCCTTCTACAACAGCATTGCAGCATTGGTGGATCAGGGGAGAGCAACAGATGTCATCTACCCAAACTTGTGCAAAGCATTTGACACTGTTCTGCACGACATCCTTGGGTCTAAATTGGAGACACGTGGATTTGACCAATGGACCACTCAGTGGATAAGGAGCTGGCTGGAGAGTTGCACTCAAAGAGTTGCGGTCAATGGCTCCATGTCCAAGTGGCAAGCAGTGGCGAGTGGTGTTCCTCAGGGGCAGGTACTGGGACCAGTGCTGTTTAACATCTTTGTTGGCGACATAGATGTTGGGATGGAGTGAACCCTCAGCAAGTTTGCCAACAATACCAAGCTGTGTGGAGCAGGAGACACGTTGGAGGGGAGGGATGCCATCCAGAGGGACCTGGACAGGCTTGAGACGTGGGCCCAAGTCAACCTCATGAAGGTCAACCAGGCCACGTGCAATGTCCTGCACATGGATTAGGGCAATCCCGAGCACAAATACAAGCTGGGTGGGGAATGGATTGAGAGCAGCCCTGCAGAGAAGGATTTGGGGGTGTTGGTTGATGAGAAACTCAACATGACCTGGCAAAGTGTACTCGCAGCCCAGAAGGCCAACTGTATCCTGGGCTGCATCAAAAGAAGCATGGCCAGCAGGTCGAGGAAGGTGATTTTGCCCTTCTACTCTGCTCTCCTGAGACCCCAACTGGAGTACTGCATCCAGCTCTGAAGTCCCCAACATAAGAAGGACATGGACCTGTTGGAGTGGGTCCAGAGGAGGGCCACGAAGATGATCAAAGGGCTGGAGCACCTCTCCTATGAAGACAGGCTGATAGAATTGGGGTTGTTCAGCCTGGAGAAGAGAAGGCTCTGGGGAGACCTTATAGTGGCCTTCCAGTGTCTGAAGGGAGCCTACAAGGCTGGAGAGGGACTTTTTACAAGGGCATGTAGTGATAGGAGGAGAGGTAATGGCTTCAAACTGGAAAAGGGTAGATTTAAATTAGTATTAAGAAGAAATTTTTCACTCTGAGGGTGGTGAGGCACTGGAACAGGTTGCCGAGGGAAGTTGTTGAGGCCCCATCCCTGGAGGTGTTCAAGGTCAGGCTGAATGGGGCTTTGAGCAGCCTGGTCCAGTGGAAGGTAAACTGCCAATTGCAGGGGGGTTGGAACTTGATGGTCCTTAAGGTCCCTTCCAACCTAAACCATTCTATGATTCTATGGTTCAAAAGAAATTCCTGAAGACTCTTACAGCTCTGGAAACTAATAGAATACCTTAAACTACGTTACACCAAAATGAGAACACTTCACTAAGCATAAAACTCTTTGGAAACTCTGAATAATACGGAAGGGGGCTGAGCGAGAACAGTTCTGTATTTTACACTAAACTTTCACTCAGATATTGCCATTGTTTTCCTTTCTTGCCTATTTTTGGCTTGGTTGCCCTAAGTCAAAAGCTGTAGTGAGACTTTTATTACTGCTCAGAAAACTGCCTCCATGCCACTTACCTAGGATGTAAGAAAGTCTTAATGCAGTCCTAACAGCTGGTGAATAAAGAATGTAACTGCTTCCCTGCAATTCTTCATGTGTAATCAACCAGCTCCAGTTCATTTTGCATTTACTTTTGTTAGAAATCCCAAGGCCTGGTTGTTTATGAAATTTTGGGCACCCTATTTTGACATTTAAACAATTTTGGCTTTTTGGAAGGCAGGAATTCACTTAGAGCAAAGACAAACTCTATTTATTGTGTTTTTGTTAGAGAGGTTATGGTGTGATTATAGTGGCTTTAATGCAGGAAAAGTCCTATGTTGTTTTTTGCCATGCAGAGGTACACAGTGGGTGAAACTGAGGACACTTGCAGAACAAACAGGAATGCTCCAGGGGCCAATGAGCCTGGAAGGGGTCTGTCCAGGCACCTTGTGAGCAGCTGCTGAGGAAGGAATCAGTGCCCACCGTCAGCTTGGGCAGGCAAGAGGGGATTATGCAGCCCTGGCTAATCTTCAGGACATCACTCCAGTCCCAGTGGGATAGTGAAGAATCTCTATGAGTGCTTTGGTTAGATTGCAGCACAAACTTGTAACTTAGTGACTCTTGTATATTAGGATTCTGTGCAATCCAGCTACTGTGTGGTTTTATCCCCTCCCTACTAATGACATAAATCTATAGCAGAAGATGAATTTGTTCCGTAAAACCTTTCGTTTTGGAAGCAGGATGCTTGAAGAGGTATCCTTCCCATTTATTCATGCTGCTTATGCAATGATGTCCCACTAAGCTGGAAACTTTATTTTTCATTCTTCCCATTGCTATTTTTGCTACCAAGTGTAATAGCAGAGCACGAGCCATCTATCTTACAGCAAGAACTTGTTTTTATTCAGCATGTGGGGCTTAGTTATTCAAAAGAAAGCAAGATACAGCTTTGCATAACTATTGAGGTTCTTTTCAGAGGTTAATTTGTTACGTCACATAGATTATCTGCTCAAATACTGTACATTCCCTTACCCTGAGGCAGAGGTTCATTAAATGAGCTATGCAGTGAAAAAAACAGCCTTTTTCTAATACAGTTTCTAAGCCTCCTGGCAGTTCTGTGCAAAACATCCTTCCCATGCTCTCAGTTATGCACAGCCTTCCAAAGGGGACCCACTGTGCATCTGTCATAAGCTTTTTCCAGTGTCACTAGTAATAAGGATTAACCTCCCTATGCCTAGCTCCTGAGAGTTGGCTTTTTACGGAGACATAAAGAATGTCTGGGGGCAGAAAGCAAAGCTGTACCGGTGCAGGATCCTTGGCTTTAACATCCACATCACCCAGTGGCTTGACAAACCCTGAATTAGTTGACCTTCAAGGTACGGTGAAAGGCCAGTCTATTTACTCAGCTTTGTGCCTAAGGGATGTAATCGTAGGAATTGGAAACATATTAAACAAAGCAGTGCTCAAGGATGAGACACTATCTAAGCCGACATTTTGTCAATTAACTATGCAAATTGTCTGAAAGTTTTTCATGAGTAGAGGGAGTGTGGGGGATGGATTATGCAAGCCCCCAAATAAACAAATAAATAAATAAAGCTGCATGTTCCAATGACAGAGATGAAAGGAAGTGAACTCCTGTTGAACTGTTAGAAAACCACTGGAGCAGTATCATTTATTAAGAGGTAGCACGTAAAACTGCGCTAGTGCAGCTGTATTATCCTAACCTACCATGCAGTATTTATAGTGGGCCAAATTCACTCTCTCCTGGCACAGGAAGCTGCATAAAAGGCTGTCAGAAACTGATGTTTCTGATGACTCAGCACCGACCCTCCCAGCCTCAGCTATGCTCCCTCTCAAGCCAGCGTCTTGTTCTTTTTTCCAGCTGTGCCAAAAAAACTTATCCCCTGCAATGGAGAAGGGGCTCAGAAGATGCCGGAGGGTGAAGCCTACTCACTGGTGGGTTTTACAGAAGCCTCCCTCAGTAGAGATCATAGTTTGAAGCCAGTCTTTGTGTTGCAGATGAACTTGCTCAGTTTGTGCATTTTTTTGTTTCCCCAAGAGCTGGAACTGACACTCTCCTGAGTTGTATTCTGGAGCGGGAGGGAGCGAGCAACTTCCCTAAGCCTCTGTAGCCCATCTCAAAGCTGGGCATAGTTGCAAACATCTTGCTCAGGGACACCCATGATTTGTTCTCTCTCTAGGGCTTCCAGGGTGCTCAGTTCCTCCAGGAGAAGTCACAGTTCCTCCAGAAGAAGCCACCTGGTTGCCCTTCAGCCACACAGGACAGAGCGAGGTCAATTCTTCATCCCACAAAGCGGTTAAGGATGAGAGGGACAGTGAGTAATGCTGCAGGCATCTTGCCTGAACATCTTTACTGGTTTGTAATGCAGCCTCTTGGGACAATCCGCTCGATAGAGCTCAACTTTTGGTTTCAAATATTTTTTGGTTGAATCTCTTGAACAAACATTCTTTAAGAAATGGACTACTTTGCTTTCTTGAAAATATCAGTTATGCAAGTAGGAGTAACTAGTACTGTGGCAGCAGAACTGTTTTGCACAAATGTGACCTAAATTTCTCTACCCTGAGGTTTCAGTTAGTTTCAATGCATGGACCTGAAGGCAAAATGAAACCATGATGTTTTTTGTTGTTTTATGAGGTATTTTCACCTCTTTAAAATCCCATCAGAAAACTCAGGCCTAATGTATGAATCTGTAACCATGCAAAGCTAAAGTCACACAAAAGAAAATATATAGTAAATACCCAGTAAACAGTAAATAATCTCCATATAAAAACTCTGATGGTATCCTTATTTCTGAATAAAGGGTGGCTGGGCTGATCACAAATAGGCAAGAATTTGTATTTGGATTCCATTAAACAGCATGTTATAAATGACAAGCGTTAATATTTTTCTGTCTTTCTGGAGGACCTATATGACTATAACAGTGTTTACTAGCTTTTGTATTCCTCACTGGCAGCTCCTTTCTTACTCAAATGGTGAGCAGCAATGGGTGGAATTCTCAATTCTTTATTCTTTCCTTGTTCACTGATTTATTCTTTACCTTCTCTTACAATTATGATGCTCTTGTTATGTATTCAATGCTATGCGTTCATAACAAGAAATTTATATCCTCTGTGTTTTGATAAAGTTACTAAAATGAAAGCTAATTATTAACTCTATTGAATATCAGCTGTCTGTAGATCATGAGTGAGATAGACTGATGCTTCTCCCTTTTTTATAAGGAAATGTTATATACTTTCCAGATCTGAATCCACTAACTGGGAGCCAATGCATACAGAAGTCTTCAGTTTGTGACACTACCTTGTCTGAGTAAACGCGTGTTCAGCCACCACTGTGTTAATGGATTCAAGCACTCCTAATGATTTTGGAATTAGTTTATATACTGGGATGCACAGACTTCCTTATTTACTGGAGTGGCTAGCTTTGTTAGCCTAAAGGCTGTGGGCTTTTTTGTATGCATGCGCTAGACATCCACTGCAGATTCTCAAATTGCGTCGCCTTTCTTGCCAAGATGGCAGGCAGCTGTCAATGTGGACGCTAGCAAACACAGATGGAGCAAGTCATTCAGGAAGAGATGCGATATTTGCCAATTCAGACTTCCAAGGGGCTTAGCAGGTCGGCAGCTACCACAGCCCCACGTTGTCTTATTCTCAGATCAGCATAACGAATCATGCCTGGGAGACCAAGTTAATCCCTTTCAGGTTCCCTGGACTGTAGATCTTTCTGAATTTTCCTTTCTTTAGCCCTTTGTTTTCCTCCTGCTTTGTACTGAAAGTTAACTACGGTGGCAAGAATGTGTTAGGCTACTTGGAATACTGTCTTCAATTCATCCTGTCCTGCTGGCACACGGCGCAAGCTGCACAATGAAGAAACCCCTGCCTCACTTCTGGAATGAGTCACCAAGGGTGTTTATAAAACGTAATGTCTATGCACACACACACAAACATGCACACATAAGTTGGAGTTGCTCTTGTCCTGATTTGAGGGAAAATGCAAATCTACTGTTTGAAGTCACCATTTGCCAAAAGGCTGCACAATCTGCCCCTGTCAATCCAAGGAGTTATTAACTACTCCCCAAGTACTTCCACGTCTCCCAGCGCATGGCATGCAGGTGGCCTTCTCCAGCTGGTTAGATGCACCATTCACCACTTCAAAAGCAGTTACAATGCCCTCTTCTGCACTCAGCCAGAAGAAGAATCATATCCCATCTCATCCCTGGAAAATTCAGCATGGGGCACTCTTCTCCTTGTATGAACTCCATTGTGTCTTATAGCAGGGGGTATGGGATGTTTGAGGATTAATCCTGTCCTCACTAAAGCACATCTGTTCTCCATTAGATTAGAGAAAGGAGCCTTAAATACCCTCTGCACCTAGGGCATTTTTCTGTCGGTGCAACCCTATCCTGCCATGCAATTGGACCTGTCCTTTTTTGACGTGATTCTTTGCAGTGATTTCTCCCAGCCGTGTGACCATTGGGTGGGTGCTGGGTAGCAAAACACATTGTGTATCCTCTTGCAAGATTAAGCAGCATGTGAGTAAATTTTGATGGCTGGGCAAAATACTAGTTTTATTACATGTTGGCTGTGGTGGTATAAGCCATCAACGGGAGATGGGTACTTCTGTATAATAAATCTCCAGGCTGAGTAGGTTTGAATCTCTCATCTATAAAATATAGACATATAGCATTCCTAAATTAAAACCAGATTTGGATTATCCCATAAAGATTAAAGGTCATTTCAAGCCTTTTACACTTCTTCAGCATAACTTTACCCGTTTACACTAGGGCTAGAATGTTCCAAAACCTCTCTATTTTGTATCAAATGAAACTGTTCTCATTTACCCCGTGTTTGAATCAGGCCCAGAATATTCAATAACCACAAAATGACTGGTTTTCCTACTAAAATAGTGGATAGGTATCTCATCTGCTTTGGGAACTGTGTTCAGAAAGAGTGCTATCTACCTTCAAAGTGTTTGTTTCCAAACTGTGCCCTCATGAGACTGTAGCTGACTATAAAATCATATCACTTTTACAGTATTGCCAACTATATGGTCAAAAGATGATGATCTCTGAGATTTTGATAACAGTGATAGTGTTCCAGTGCTTTGGGAACCCCTTCTGTGATAGAAGGCGGCAGCAAAATCTTTGCAGATGAAACTAGGCCAAGACAAGTAATTGATTATAAAACTAAAACTAGTACAGATCAAAGGGAATAAAAAAATTAATTTTTACGTGACAAAGCAAACCACCCAAAAATGTCACTTTGCGTTGCATGGGATATTCTATTCCACTTGAAATGAAATACTTATTTTTTTCAGGAATATGAAAAAAAAACAGAGCAAAGAATGATGCATCAGAGTTACAAAATATTTTAAAAGAATTGCCTAGCTTCACTTAGAGGGACAGATAAAATGTACCGCTAGTAAATGGGAAAGGCAGAGAACAGATGGCCAAAACCACCTCTGAGAGAGGAGAGCAGCCATTTAATGCTCTTACACTTGGATCCATCATTCTTTAATGCACATCCAAACATAAGACTGGGTTTTAATATTATGGAAAGTGTCTCCCTGTTACTACAGAAAGCGTCTCCCTCTTAGTGTAAATAATAATTTGTAACAGAAAATTTTCCTATGCTGTGTTTGGTAAGATTTTCCTGTTTCCAACTGGTTAGCAGACAAAGCAGACATTTTCATTGTGATTATGCTTGTGCTCCTCAAAGGATTTGCCCATTAAAAATAGAAAAATTCTCATATTTGAATCATTAGAAGAATCAGACTTTGTATCAATCAGAAGCCACATCATCTTCCAGAGGAACACTGGCTGTTACGAGCCTCGTCCTGGAAATTTGAACAAAGCTTGAAAAAAGATTTTGTGTTTGTTAAAACATATGGTAGCACTGCAGTTTGGAGGGAAGGGAATTGTAAGCCACGTCATGATTACCTAAGAATGACCATACCCATAAAGCTACTCTCCTGCCATTCCTTGCTTACCATCTTGTACTAACAGGGGAGGACTTCAGGCTTGTTCAATGTTGCCTGCTGCTAAATTTTTATTTAGCTTTAAATTACAGAACCCCTGGGCAAGAAAAGACTTCAAGAAATAGAATCATAGAACCATAGAATAGTATGGGTTGGAAGGGACCTTTAAAGGTCATCTAGTCCAACTGCCCTGCAATAAGCAGGGACATCTTCAACTAGATCAGGTTGCTCAGAGCCCCATCCAACCTGACCTTGAATGTTTCCAGGGGTGGGGCACCTACCACCTCTCTTGGCAACTTGTTCCAGTGTTTTACAATCCTCATTGTAAAAAATTTCTTCTTTATATCTAGTCTAAATCTTCCCTCTTTTAATTTAAAACCATTACTCCTTGTCGTATCACAACAGACCCCACTAAAAAGTTTGTCCCCATCTTTCTTATAAGCCCCCTTTAAGTACTGAAAGGCTGCAGTAAGGTCTCCCTGGAGCCTTCTCTTCTCCAGGCTAAATAACCCCAACTCTCTCAGCCTGTCCTCATAGGAGAGGTGTTCCATCCCTCTGATTATTTTTGTGGCCCTACTCTGGACCCATTCCAACAGGTCCATGTCTTTCCTGTGTTTGAGGGCTCCAGAGCTGGACACAGTACTCCAGTTGGGGTCTCAGGTGAGCAGAGTAGAAGGGCAAAATCACCTTCCTCGACCTGCTGGCCATGCTTCTTTTGATGCAGCACAGAATACAGTTGGCTTTCTGGGCTGCAAGCGCACATTGCTGGGTCACATACAGCTTTTCATCCACCAGTACCCCCAGGTCCTTCTCTGCAGGGCTGCTCTCAATCCCTTCATCCCCCAGGCTGTATTGATACCAAGGTTTGCCGAGACAGGTGAAGGACCCTAGTAAACTCAACTGGCCCCAAATGGGCCATGTTTTTCCTGGAATAATTAATCTGTGGTATGCCAACAACAGAGGCTTTAATATCACTTTTTACAGGGTTATTTGCTATGGTCCTTTAGCTAGTTAACTGGTTCTGCCTCTTTTTCCCTTTTGTCATTACTGGCTATGTTAGGGCTTTTTTTTTTTTTAAATCTTTTTATTTTTTTTTTCCTTCATAAATTCTGTACTGATTTTATCCCCCCTTGCTTTGACTCTGGGAGTGTTTGCCTCAGATACATATGAATATTGCCCTACGATTGTTCTTGTAATCTTCGGACTAGATTCATTAGTAGAAGTTTGCAGGGAAACAGCTAAAAGATTCCTAAAGGCTAAACTATACATAGGTATAAAATATAGACACAATCCATGGTGGCATCAAAGATTTTCTTAATTAATCAGTCCACTTGCAATAGACTGTATTTTAAAGTTTGAAATCATGTCAAAATGGACAGGCTGAAGCTCAGCATACCTGAAATTAATGACTGGATTGGCTATAGTGACTAGGAAAGCTATTATACCTGAAATTGTGAATTAATACATTCCAATATTCCTCCCATGACTCAAGACTTTCGTTTGGTAGAAGTAGTAAATTGGGAAACCTAGTCACAAAAAGCCACTGGATAGAGTCAAGTTAAGAATGTTGTCAGGTTTCATCCAAGAACTTTTCAGATATGGTAACATAGTACAAAAAGAGGCTACTTGGGACTACAATGTATAACTCAAAGTGTCAGCAGAATGAAGGGAAATAGTTCTGCATTCATTCCCATCAGGTTTTGTCCTTTCTTAATATTATAAGGATGTCAAAAATGTCAGAAATTGTAATTTTATCAGTTTGTCTCTTACATAATTTATTTCTTCTTCCTTATAAAAAGGAAGAGAAAGAAGACTACATCAAACTGACAGGAGTATCACTGTACTTTACCATCGTGTTAAATTTTGATAGCTCTATTTTCAAATCTGGGAGAAGTTAACTACTGTTTCTAGTCTACTTTCAAGCCCCCTATACAATAACACTTCATGTGGATATAGAAAGATCTTGGCTGCTCTTTACATATTGTCTTACTCAGTAATTGTTAGCTATCAAGCTACTATTTACATTTGCTGAGACAGATTTCTCTTTTTTTAGAAATATATCTAGCAGAAAACTCATTCTTGCATAGTCTTAATTATGCTATATGTCAAACTTATAACACAAAACTGATTTCAAAGTGAAATGCAACCATCATTTAATAAAACTTTGCAATGTATCACAGAATCACAGAATTGGTGGTGGTGCAAGGAACTTTTATAGATCACCTGGTCCACCCCCCACCTCCTCAGGCAAGGTCAGCTGGAATAGGTTGCCCAGGACTGTGTGCAGTCTGGTTTTGTACATGTTCAAGAATGGAGATTTCACAACCTCTCTTTGGCAGCCTGTTCCAGTGTTTGACCATCTCACAGTAAAAAGAAACATTTGCTTGCATTCGTATAGCACTTCAGGTGTTGCAGTTTGTGCCCACTGCCTCTTACCTTTTACTGGGCACCACTGAGAAGGGTTTGGCTTCCTCTTCTTCATATACAGAGTGCAAAATAAAGGTAGAATCCATCTCAGCTAAGTTAAAGGTCTAAAAGATAGGCATATAACCTATTCCTCTCAATGTGCCACCTCATCCTAAGCAACGTGATGATGATAGCAATTTGCATATGGAATTTTTTTTTATTGACTATCAGGGAGCCTATGGCAGTGAATATAGATAAGGGTGATGAATTTCTAAGGAGGTGAAGATAGTAAAATTAATCTCCGTCTTTTTGTTTGGTTTTGTTTGTTTTGCATCATGGTGACCTCATATGCATATATGTAGCACATACAGGGTATTTACGACTATTTGCTAACTTCAGTTAACACAGTGGATTCGTTACAAAGAGTTGGTTATTCCTTCTTCAAGCTGTAGTGGTTAGCTATAATTCAGCAAATTAAATGCATGCACTGTTGCACTTTACTACTCCTTCAATGACAGTTTAAAACTGTTCCAGAACAAATACTTGAATATTTAGAAGTGAAATGAAAAATTTTGTAAGTATTGGAATTGAGCTTCTAGAAACAGAACAAAATTTGTCTGAGAGAAACAATGGATACACAGTGGCCTCTGAAGATAGGCTTTGGGAGTTGTCTTGGAACAAAATAAGTAAGTTTTGACCAAGCTGCCCTCTTCATTGATGCTGCATGGATTATAAGAGAAGCAAACCAACAGAAGAAAGAAACACAATGTCTGTGAAAGCCATAAATGCATTCCTATCAGATTTGGATGAGGAACGTTATTTCTCTTCATCCATTTGTGTGTGCAAGTACATGCATATTTGTGTAGAAAGGTAAAGAAGAAGGATGTGGTGGTGCTAAATGTATCATGATGGCAGCATCCATTTTGCTCAGATTTGGAATAAAATTCTTGAAATGTCTACATGTTCTGCCAATGGTAGAGCTTCTATCAAAACTTACAGGAGCTGGAATTATATTTTAAAATGTAAAAGCTGTTTAAAAAATGGAAGAGCTTCTACACAAATGAAGTAAGTTTTGATTTGTATGCTTTGTGGAGTAAGTCTTTGAATTGGACAGAATGTAGCCAGCTATCATCTGTATCAGTCTTCACATCCAAGATAATAATTCACTTATCATGCGTTATATTTGTTTGAATGGTGGCTGCCATCTATGTGTATCTCTAACATAGTACGTAGGTCATATAATGGAATTGTCTGCTTCGTATAGGACATTGTTTTCAAGAAAAAGAAAATGTTACTTTGCTGAAATGTAATTCATTCATGAGAAGGGTTATGAAAATCTGCAGAGCTTATAAGAAAAGATCAATGATGGCTATCTTTTCAGATGGGCTTGAATGAACAGTTTCAAGGCCTACAGTTAGCAGTGCATTAGTTGTGTAAAGATAAAATCAAGCTATGAGCAGAATGTTATGTGAGCCAAAAATAGATCACATTTGAATGTTTTCTAAAGACCTTATCAAAGTTACTCATTTCCAAGGACGATGAAAAATCGTTTGCATGTGTGCAGCTTGCTATAGTCAAAAAATGTTAATTTCTAGTGGTGTGAAACAGATAACATTGTAAACTCCTTGAAGAAAGACAGCAGTAGAATGTTAAAATGGTATTAAAAATTCGATTTATATTATATGGTGTTGAACCCTTCAAGACTTTTTGGGAAATGTCTGTGAAGATAGAATAAATGCTGAAAGCTGGCTGTGCGTCCCAAGCACTAACAGACAAAGGAAACATGCTGCATGAGGTGTTAGGTGAGTTTTCCATTTAGTCACTTTCTTTAGCCAAAATTCACCTGAAGGACAGCACAAACTTCCTCCCTGTGTATTTTCTCTGTTTGAACAGCACTGGCAGGTTATAATTACAGGCTAATGTTACACGTGCCGTTTCCCAGTAGCCATTGTCATATGGAAGTGACACAAGAGAACACAGTATGACTGGGACTGTTTTTTATTTGTCGTGTTTTTCCTAAACTAGAGATGGATATAGACTGCTGCATGGCTGTAGGAGAGAAGAACAGGTGTTTAGAGAAGCCTGAAATCCTCGGGGCTGTCCTAGGCCCAACTGAGATCAGACTTCTGGTTTAGGGAAGAGGTGGCACACAGCCTGCAAGGTCCTGCAGACCTGTGTAGAGCTGCAGACCTCTTGTTCTTCGCCCCTCGCTCTTTCAGGTGGCTTCAGAGGGATTCTTATTTTGCCCAGTGATACTGCAGTAAATGGGCCATATCAGTTTGAAAGAGCTTAATCAATCAGCACTTACAGATATGAAATCTATTTCCTGTATTTGCAAAATTCATTGCTACTCATTTGTTTGAATAATGCCAGCCACTGGTCAGATATTCTCCAAGATGAATAGTGGTGATATAGAGTTTCTCTGTTACTGAGCTGTGATTAGTTTTATTTCACTGTTAGAAGCCATGCCTTTCCTCATGGATCTAATCTTTCTGACTTTTCATAAGGGACAACAGAAAGGTATGGATCACCCTTCCCAGTAAATGGCCTGGGTCTAATTTTCCATTTGTGTTTTTAAGAAGCCACCTTCCAGTGCAGGCTGTGCCTGGCTCTCAGCTTCAGCCTGTAGACTGGTGGCCTTGGATGGAAGAGCCTGGTCTTTAGATCCTCATTTTTCTACCAAGCTCAGACGAAGTTTTCTGGTTTCTGTTTCAAGAAATAGTTCACACAGTAAAACAAAAGTTAATTTAAGTCTACAAATACCTGATTATTGGGAGAATAATCTGGTTTAGACACACTGGGTGGGGTATTAACAGCATTAGAGCTTTAGCCTTGGATTCGTAACCTTGCCTTGTGTTGACCTTTGAGACAAAAGCAACTCTTTCTTCAAAGCCTACCTTGGAGTGCTGTAAATGATTAATTCAGAAATCATAGCTGAATGTTGTCTGCAGAGGACACGCCTGAATGAGTACACAACACATGTGACTGAATGAAAAGTAGATGGAAAGTTGCAATGCTGTTGATTTAAGTAGGACCATAGTTTTCATGATATCCACAAATGTCAGATGACTTGATGATAAACAAATTTAAAACATAGATTAGGTTCCTAACATTAGATTTCTAAAAAAATATGTAACCTTTCAAATGAAGATCCTGACTGTGGTTTTAACTCATGACATGAATTCTGATAGAGATGGTGAGTAGGGTTAGCATGAGTCAAGCTCTACAGGGATTTTGTTCATAAGCTTTGAGGAAACAAGCCTGAGAGCAGTAGCTCTATCATATTTTGAAATGCTCCTAGGCTGATTTAGATTTGCTGTCTGAGGTGGTGATGAGGACACTGTTCTTGCAATTGCTTCCACACAGGGCTGTTTATGGTTCCCTGGGTCCTTCACTACCTGCAGCCTAAGAGACAAACCACAACTTTCTGCTTTTTCAGGAAACTTGAGAGACATTTGGCCTTCCGTGGAGGGGTAGCACTGCTTCCAGCATGCTTACTGTCTGAATTTTGATAGGAGAGCCTATTTTAGGATGTAACTTTTTTTTTTTTGCCACTTTCCAGAAATTAGTTTAAGGTACGAATGTACTTCCTTTTCTCTTTCACTTTCCAAAAGCATTCTGACTACCTTAGGATGATTATCAACTGCCAAAACCAAAATTGCAAACAGAGTATCAGAAAAATCTTTTTCATAATTAAATATAGAAAGCACTCATCATGTCACATATATCAGCATGAGTCATTAAAGTTCAAAGCCTGGAGAAAACACAGCTAAGGCCTAGTAAACAGCAGTGTGCTTAAGTGGTGTTACGGAGAGCAAATAATTTACACACTTTAAATGTATCCAGACTACAAACTGAGCTGAACAGAGATGGGGTTGAAAGTTGTACGGTTGGGCAAGAGGCAGAAATCCAACTCTAGCAGCTGGATTAAAAGACCAACATGTTTTGCTCTTCAGTCATCCAAAGTTCATCTTGCAATTCACTGACGCAGCCACTGCTGGGAGGGATCTCTTTGGAGAGGGTTTTCTGACCGGGTGGGTTCCCAGGGACAGCTGAGGGCCCGCCACCTGCACTCCAGGAACATGCTCTGCCCTTGTTGAGTGAGGAAATCCAGAAATACATATTCCTTCTAAATAATGTAATGCAAGTGCGTGGGGAAATAGCAATTTAATTAAATTAGACAGATGACATTGTGCACTCTACTAACAAGCACAGGTCATTTTACCTGTGAGGAGATAATTTCTTGAAATCAAACATTCTGTATGTTCCCTAAGTGTTTTCATCATCTCATAATTGGATCTTAAACTGTTTTGAAGCATCTCTCACAACCAAATGATTGTACCAGCTGGACGTTCCTCCTACTAGGGAATGGAATGCTTGCACTGGAGATCCTGCTCCAGTCATCACAATAACGTAGAGACCAGTTTTGACTGTAACACCTGTAAGTTAAGCTCTTCTACCTCTCAGAAAGCAGAGGTGGATCAGGTGAGTAAATCCCCACCTCCACTTTCATCTCCTTGTGGACATTTAGATAATTCCGCTCTAGTAATTGTCCAATATAAAACACAGCTCATAGGTGCCAAAAATTCCTGAAGACAAGAAGTGAATGTGCAGAGCAAGCATATGGGACCCAAGAGAATTACACCCTAAGCAGGGGGAAGAACCTGTGTGTATGAGGTTGGTGTTTTAAGCAGACACAAGTACAGACAGTATTTAAAAGTTGTTTTTTGCTCATCTTTCTTTCTCCTTGGTTTCACAGGGCCCTGGACTTATGTTCATGCCACATACTTTGTGCTGCAGCTAGCACTTGTGAGGATATCCAGAGGGCTGGATGTGAGGAAAAGGATTAAGCTGATGAAAAAAAAAAAAGCCACCTTTTTTCCTTTTTGATGTGTTAACTTTACTCTGTAGCCGTTTACTGAAAACACAGAGGGGCTGAAATGAGGGCACGAGTCTACTCCTTACACTTGAGTTCGCTTAGAACAAATGTGAAACTGTTTCACTCTTAGGGATTCGTACAAGCAGGTCCATACAAGCACTTTTCCAAAAAGACAAGTATGGGAGTGGGAAATGCTCTTATGGATGAGGCAGAGCAACTCCATCCAGTCTATCACATTACATCAGAACCTGTGTTTCTGTTTGTCTTGTAGATCAATAATTATTCTTCATGTCCTGAGAGATCAAAAATATTTTCCATTGTCAAATGAGAGAGGAATAAATCTATGATCCAACTTTCAAAGTAAAATCCATCTGGAATGTTTTTCCTTTTCTTACTGCATGCCCTGGTTTCTAACTACAATGCAGTGCTGCAATATTCACAAATGCAAAGCAATGTCTTTATTCACCTTAAACAGTGCCCAACTTGAAATAAATGCCCAGAGTGGCTAAATGAAAGGGCAGTGCAAGTGCTGAAAAGAAGATTTAGTACCTTTCCTGTGCAACCTGCTCTGGAAGGGGAGTTGGGCTAGATTATCTCCATAGGTCACTTCCAATCCTGACCACTCTGGGATTCTGTGATTCTGTGATACCTTGTGTCTTGTGATAACACTCTGGTCTCTTGAGCTATGGCATCAGTTCTGAAGAAAAAAACCCAGCCTCGCATCCTCTCTTCTCTGAGGAGTAAATCCTGAGATGATTCCACTTTTGCAGCTCATAGGTGTGTCTTAATCAAAAGACTACAAGTACAATGCATCTTCCCACTAAGGGCAAAATAAAATACAGGCCTGCAACGCTTAAGGTGCACAGTCTAGTTCTTCATGTCACTGCCAAAGGCATTTGATAAACTCATCTTCATTTACTGAGCTCTATCTGATCATAACTTTGTAGACATATCACTGCACTTGCAAAACCTGTACTGTGACTCTACAGCTCTCATGAAATGTACAAAGCTAATAATTCTGAGAGAAAATTTAAATAACTCCAACTATATCTTTGTTGGCAACCCACACTGCTTACAGGAGTTTTTAGCTGCCAACAACATACAAAAATGGCTAGGACACAGAAGAATGATTTCTATTATCCTAATTTCTCAAATTTGACTTCCCTTTTAGTAGCAACTGGCCTTTCTAGCACTTCATATTTCTATTCTATTCTATTCTATTCTATTCTATTCTATTCTATTCTATTCCATTCCATTCCATTCCATTCCATTCCATTCTAATTTGTCTATTATAGAGCTGATGAAGCGGTACTTTGGTTTCCCTGTTGATTGCTGATCTGGATTATGAGACATGACACTAGGAAAGGGGAGCTGCACTGAGCATTTTTTTCACGTGGGCTATGGATGGAAGTAAGCTCTGGGTTTTGGCAGGGGCTTGTCCAGTCACTTGCATGGATGAATCACAGGTTTCAAGGCATGACAGCAGATAGATATAGGCCAAGGAGTCAATTAAGTTCTTCCTGGAACTATATGAATACCAGGTGGCACAGAGGAGGGAAAAGAGGGAAGGAAAGGAGGCAGACACACACAGAAGGTGGGGGCAGGAGAGATGGAAGTGTTGTGGTGTTGCTAGTAACACCTTGCACTGTCTGCCTGGGAGTGAACCTCTCCTTTCTACATCCCTGGAGTAACTCTTCGCTGCTGTGGAAGAACTCACAGTGGATTTGGCACTGGTATCTGGGCAGCTATGAATGTGATGTTGCCATTCTGCAGTTCAGATGTTGCCATTTGCAGTTCAACAAAGCCAAGTGCAAGGTCCTACATCTGGGTCGGGGCAATCCCAAGCACAAATACAGGCTCGGTGGGGTATGGCTGGAGAGAAGCCCTGAGGAGAAG
>NW_009661369.1:1118324-1136934 GCF_000708025.1 Charadrius vociferus
GCCTTGGGCAACCTGGTCTAGTCGGAGGTGTCCCTGCCCATGGCAGGGAGGTTGGAACTTTCCAATCTAAACCATTCTATGATTCTATGATTCTTTGGTGAAATAATTTAAAGCAACAGGACAAAATTAGATTAATAAAAATAAAGCTCACAGTTTAGTAGTGACAGTTCTTAAACAGTTGCAGAGATTTCCCAGTAATATGGATTCTTTGTCAGTTTGGTTTCAAAATTTACAGCCTAAAGAAACACTTGATGCAAGAAATGCAGGATGACTTTCCGTGGCCTGTGTCACCTTTGACTGCAATGACTCTGGTCCTTTGTGACCTTCATAACTATAAGTTAGTGCTGACCCAGGCTAAGAAAGATCTGCACCTGCTATATTTTTGTGGCTATCAGGATCGAGTTAAAAATTTTCTAGTAAGCAGGGTGTCCACTCCTTGTACTTACACACAGAGACCATTCTCTGCGTGTGTGTGTGTGTGCGTGTGTGTGTACGTTCCTCCTCCTGCAGCCAAGCTGGCTTTCCTGGACTCCTCTCCTGTAGTCACATATTCCCAAATCTGTGCTCCAGTTCATTATCTGTTTAGTTGTGCTGATTTTGTTCATGTGAAATGATCTGCATGAAAGATCCTCACAAAATGGTTAAAGATGGGAAGTGGTGGCTGGTGGCCAGGGAGAATGGGAAGGTCTTATTGTGCTTTTCACTACCAGAAAATTGTGTTGGATTGTACCTGTGTGTTTGTTCACTCTGCCCTGTGCTGAGCAAGCCATCAATGGCCAAAGATTTCCTGAAAGCACAAATGTGTCTCATAAAAAGGTGAGAGATGAACAGCGAATTTGAATGGTGTTACGGAGCAAGCAAGTTTGTGAAGAGAATCTATATGACTAGGGTATAGGTGTGCACAGACTAATGATAAGTTATTATAATGTAAATAGAAGCAATTACCGGGAAAGAAAGAAAAAAAGAAGGAATACATTTCTACAGCTCACAGGGTACAGAAAATAGTTTTTTTGTGTAGAAGGAAAAGTTCAGGGGAAAAAATAAAAGGTGACTTTTAAACTTCTGAAACTTCTTCAGATGAGTTATACTCCACCAGCGTTTCCGTCAAGCTTAAGTCTTCTAATCCTTTCCCTCTGACAAAGTCTCAGAAAGTGTCTCTACTTAGTGGATTTAAAACTGCTGATGTTAAGCCAAATGCTGTACATTTGAATAGAAATGTAGTTACAAAACAAATGCAAATGATTTCAGGGCTTTACAAAGTATAGCATCGGGCCTCTTTCATTGTCTGACACAACCCAAAAGTTGTGGGATGATAATCAGCTGCTGTCCTGAACAAGAAAAACACCTTTCTCATAAAAATAGAACCGGTCTTTTCTTTCTGTAAATAAAATCATAAGTATAGAGCCTTCTTTAACCACAGCGGTATTAAATCTGGGGTTTGACGTCATAAACACTTGGTAGGACTGTTAATTTTATGACGTACTTTTAAACTATTTTAGACCAGCATTTTAAGGCTCTTTTTTTATGTATTGACATAGCACGGAAATATTAAGGCACAAGTTTATATTATACTGATTGTTTCCTGTTATCCTTTGGTACTTTTTGATGTGCAATATTTTTCTTACACAGTTATTATGCACAGAAGGGTATAACTCCTGACAGTGTTGGACTAAGACTGCATGGAACAATTCTGGTCTCCATTCCTGGCATAGGCCTGTCGTAGGAGAAAGAGAGGTATACAGTTTTTGAAGTACTTCATAATGGTTCCATTTATAATGGTTCCAGCCACAGAGTTTGTGGCTGACCTATTCTGAAGTTTTTTCACAGAGTGTAGCAATATGGATCGAAATGAATGTTTTAGTTAAGGGATGAGTTCTAATGTATCCTTAAACTGAAGATGAGCGTGATCTTATAAATTCATTGAGAACTTAAAAAATGCACCCTCTACTCAGCCTGATGCAAGTCATGGTAGTCACTTTGGAATAAATAGGTTTTTCTAGATGTTAATTAAAGTGTAAATTGCAGGTTATATATATGTATCTCTGTAAACCACAGGAATTAGAAAAAGGAAACATTTTAGGTTATATCATGTAGCCTACTGCCAATGCAGCTTTGTTTATTGTATTATACAATAATCTTCTAAAACAGTTTCGGCCATCTTTAAAAAAATATATGCAATTTTGACAACAAATAATCAAATAAAGAGTCTTTCTCATTTCTTATGATGCTCTTCGTATAATTCAACATCCTAAACTTTTATCTGATTCCTTGTTTTTCAGAGCTGGAAATGGAAATATCAAAAAGGGAGGGAGTTCTCCTGAGACAGGGGCTAACTAACAGAGCCTGACATTCAGGATCCAAGTACACACACTCACATCCATCTCAGGAAACCCACACTTAGTGTTTACCATAAGGCAGTATCTGTAGGCTCCTTGCACTGCACTTTGGCATCAGAAACCCTGCCCTGTTGTTGTACATAGAGATTGCACCTGAAAATGTTAGAAGAAATGAATTTTCTTTTGGAGGTGTATTTCACCTCATTGTCTGTAAGGTAAGCTTAAAGGCCTAATACTGTGACTCTGAGCAATACAAATGGTACTGTGTTTTGACATTGTAATGCCTAAACTAGAATAATCAAAGTACACAATTAGGATCTTGCCCTTAGTGAGCATATACATTTTCAATAACCTTTAAAATATATGCAGACCTGGCCAAAACTACGACCTTTCTTCTGTTCAGGTTACAATTGTGGCAAAGGATTTTGCAAAATCCAAACCTCAACCTGTTTGGATCCCTCTTCTAAGACAGGAGCATCCAGAATCTGAAAAGTTCTCTTGCTCAGGTGGCAAACCTTGATGCTAGTTACTTTAACAAAAAGTCAACTTTTTCAGGGAAATTTTATATAATTTTAAATCCTAAATAACTCAACTAATGTGGTACTTAGATACTTGACTGTGTAGTTTAAAATTTGATCACTCATTAGAGACAATTTTCTTGATCTTATTTATAATGACAGCACCTTCTCGATTTACAGTATTAAATTATTTATATAGGAACAAGACGCATGGAAGCTACAACTCTGATTTTCCTCATTTATCTGCACAACTGTTTTTTAGCCCACTTCCAAGGAACCTTTTTCACAGATTATTCTCCTGTGTACTTCTCCCAATGTAATTTCAAATTATTGATACAAAGGTGTTTTTCCCATTCTTCTTTGACATTGGTGATGGGAGAGAAAAGAGACAAAAATGTTTCTGAAAAAGTTGGAATCTAATAAAATAATCTAAACCAATCTAATAAAAAACAATTGTGTTGGAACAACAGTGATGGAAATGAGTGTTAGGGTGAATGAAGTGAATAAAACTCAAAAAACAAGCTGTTATTAAAGGCTGTGATGGTTTTTAGGGTGTCCTTGAACTTTCTTCTCCAGATGAACTCCATTCACAAGAGTGAAATAAACCCCTCCTTGGTTCTACAATGGTGGTAGCATCTACCATTCATTACACAGCTAAGCAGGTAACTCCTAAGTTATTCTTAACATGTCTATTTCCCAAAATTAGCAAGAAATTAAATTTAGAGATAGGCACTAGTGAGTGAAAATTTTGGGAAATGATTGCAAGAGCAATGCCTTACTTTAATACTACGCAAGTTGGTATTCTGTAAACTGATTTTTTCTTAGACACAAATAAATTCCCTAATATTATCTTCCAGTTATGTAAGTCATAGATAGGTCTGCATTTGAGAAGTGACAAGAATTCAGACTTTTACATCTCTTCTTTGGCTTCTTAGAATGTAAATCTTTAAATCATCTTTAAATATGTTGGCTATGCGCCAGCAGCAGATTTGTCCTATGCATGTGTATGAAAATTTCAGTCCTTTCTGGGAGTTTAAGAAGCTTATATAGTTCCTAATGACTTCTATGACAGCTAGATGAAGTTTTGGTGTCAGGCACCTTATATAAAATTTTGCTTCACTTCTGAATTTGACCTCATGCGGTTTCTCAGCAATATTGAAAACTGTAACGCAGCAAAAAGATTGAAAACAAAACAAAAATAAGGAGGCAGTCCTGTTTTCTTCTTTTCACCTCTAAAAATTCCAACTCCCACTGAAGCTCCCTGAATGAGGAGAAATGGCTTTGGTAGGCATTTCATTTTTTTCACTTGTAAAAATTGGCAGCTAAACACCCTACTTGAATACGGACAATTAAAGCAATTATACCATTGGCTATTTCTCCCATTATTTCATCTGCTTAAAGCATCAGGCAATACTGCGTGCAGCAGTGATTTGTTTTCAAAAATAATTTAAGAAGTCTTCATTATCAGAAAAAAAGAGTTGACCTTCATCCTATTCTCTTTTCTGTTCCCTGCCACTTTCTCCATCAGTAGCTATAATAATTTTCTGGGCACTCACTGTGCCACCAACGGTTTCAAAGGTAAAATATTCGACCTTTAAAGTACACTATTTATTAAGCAGCAGAAAAAATTGCAAAATCGAACATACCATTCGTGAAGTTTGTCTAAGCATTCCTTTTCTCACGTTTGTGAAGGGAAGAATTTTTTATGATGATACCCAATCTCCTCCCCCACCCCTCGCCCAACACCCCTACCCAGGGCCTGGTCTCTCCAGCCTCGTCTCAGCGGATCGAGTTCTCTCTAGGAGTAAGGGGACTAACAGAGTAGGGCAGTAAATGTACAGTGCTGCATACCCAATTGACGTTGATCTACACGCTTTGTTGGCTCACACATAACATAAATAAATAATGAAAAATAGATCTTCATCTGAAATGAATGTTTATATTCAAACTCCGTAACACCTTTTATTTCCTACACTGTAAGCTGCTCAGGAACACTAGCAATTGCAGGCACTCCAGGTAACAAAGTTAATGCTTGCTTTAAAAAGTACAGGAAATTCAGGGAAACCAGACCAATCTTTACTAAATTAGGTTTTAACTTTTGTAGATTTTATTGTCCGTGTAGCTGATAGATTCAGAGGTTAAGTAATAACATATGGGCTTAGGCAAACACCCAGATGTACATAAAAATATGTTCTTGAGGAAAGCACATTAAAAGGATTTGGTTCCATTTTCACAGCTGTAATTTATAGACTACATGGGGCATTTTTAATGGGTAGTATCAGACATCACCAGGTTGCTATATGTGGCTGGATTCAAGTCTCAGTTCCACCAGAAGAACTATTACCCAAAGCTTTCTGTTTTTCACTCTCCTTGCTCTCCAGAACATGGGAATTAAAGGTACAGTGGCAGTCAATGTCAATACTGCCAAAATGCTGAAAAATTATAATGTCTTGAGAAAAAAGAGGGAAGGGCACACATTTTCCATAAACTAGTTTGCACTTTATGCCTGAACTTCTGTACTTTTTGAGCTGCACTCCTCTGTAACCCAGTCTCTACTACAGAAGTCTTTGGGTCAGATTTCCATATTTTTGCTGAAAGTGAGTGGTACCTACTCCTTGGGTAACCTAATTGGAATCCAGCAAACGTGACAAGTTTCTCTTTTGAGTTGCAAATGCTCACTTAACAGTTAGGTAAAGACAGCGAAATGAGGCTCTGTTTGAATTAGCTCCCCATCGCAGAGCTCTTTAAGCTCAAGGCATTTTGTTATTCACTGCTTTAGCCTCTGTAAAAGGACTTATGAAGTACAGGGACTCGATGACTCTGTCACAGAGCACGCAGGGAGATGAAAGCAAGCTGAAAATGCATTGCTTTACAGCATTTCAGGCATGACCTTAAACAAACCTGCCCCACTTTTTCACCTCAGCATTTCATGACTTGGTTCAGTGATGTCCAGACTGGCATCTCCAAGGCAAAGGACCGCATCCTCCCACCCCACCACTGCCTTCTGAGAGGAGAGGGCAGCCGCTGACCGGGGCTGCGCAGAGTCTCCAGGCTGTTCACCCTTTGCGGTGCCAGCCTGGGTGAAGGGAGGCAGCCCAGTGGAAACGCTGCGGGGCCCTGCCGTGTTACTACCTAGATAGGAAGCTAAAGATATATGGGTTCTTGTAAAGATGGTGATAATAATTAAGCTGTGTTATTTTGGTACCAGTTTTTCCACAAGGAGAACCCTTAATTAGGCTAAAGTTTTCTTGTGTCTCTCTGGACCTTTACTTTTCTCCCCAGGCGAGAAATCTCATTGTCATTGCTGACCCTGAACTTTTTCTTCCACCAGCATCTCCCTCTGGTTTATCACTATGGTTGGACCCTTGCCAGAGCTTGCCCTCACCCTGACCCTGTCTTTGATGAAATACTTGTTTATACCTTACTCAGTTCTCCACTTAGCTAATGCAATCCCCTCCTTTAAATTCCCTCCTGAATGGTCTCCTTTAGTTGTCTGGATTTAATTCAGTGTTGCCAGGAGAGCACAAGATGCATACTCCTGTTGTAATAAGCTTATTTGGTACTGGATAAAGAGTGGCAAGCTGAGGATATAGGATTACAATACCTTTTTTTTTTTTTTTTTTCTTTTAACGTGCTCTCTTGTTTCTGCTGTCAGAGCCCTGTTTGGATTGATTGTTACTGAATGTGCCTGGGGTGTCAGGGACCCAGCCGGACACAGGAGCTGAAGCTTGGCTTCTGCAGGAGGAGGCAGGCAGGTGGACAGGCTGTCTTAACAACAGCCTGGGAAAGAAGGGCAGGGGGTGCTGGTGGCCACTGGGACTGAGAAGCTGTCAGCTTGCACAGATAATTCAGGCCACACCAAGCTCAATATCAGGCACTGTTTGGAGGGGAGAGGGGATCTGCAAGAGGAGTCTGTCCTGGGGAGGGTTTGACTGTGGAGCAGTAGTAAGAGAGAGCTATGGATGAACTGGGAATATCTGGAGTAGATAGATATTTACAATGGGACAGTTAAGTGAGAGCATGTTACTGATAGCTGTGTGTTTTTCAGGATGTTAGGTCTTTCCTTTAGTACAAAGAGATTGTGATCAGTTTTAATTTAAATTAGCTTCCATGAATAAGTCCAGCTCTGGGGTGAAGGAGAAGGAAGGATGGAGTTATTGAGGTTGGAGGGAAGGATTAAACAGGAATGAACTTAAGAAAGTAAGGGGAAGGTTTGAAGAGATGTAGAGTAGGCAAAGGGTGATTCTGGGGCAGCATCTGTGGAAGTAGGCAGCTGTGAGACGTAGGAAGGAAGGGTGAGTGAAATTAAACCTTTTTTTCAGAAGGGAAATAGCAGAAAATCTGACTTTCTGCTATGGTATGAGGCCTTCTGCCCTAGAAAAGACTGTCTCTCTGCAGCAGTGATGGTCTCTAATCTAACTTCCATTCCACCCACAGTTAGTTTGGAGGCCCCTGTAAAATATTTCCTTTGTTCTCCTTATCCTTATCTCAGTAGTGAAAAGGGGCTTGCAATGCAGATAAATTGACTCAGTGATTTTTCAAGACCTCTTTCAGTGAGAAGACTTTTTCAGGGACCTAAATTAAAATAGTCCTAGCGTTGCTGCAAGTGAGGGAGCAAATCTCCTTTCTTACTCAGTTGTCCTATTGACTTCATCGTGTTCTGCCCAACCCACTCTTTGATTCCTCTGTCAGGACCTCATTACCTTCTAATTTAATCCAGTCTACTACTCCTTGAGCTGAACTTTTCCATAAGGGGACTAGACAAGATCAATGACTGAACACATTTGTCCTGGTTTCAGCCGGGAAAGCCTAAAGCTCTGGTGAACAGGTGGTGGCATTGCCTCGGTGCTACCTCCTGCATTTTGGTGATGACCTGGGTTACAAATGTTCCTGGTTTCAGCTGGGATAGAGTTAATTTTCTTTCTAGTGATTGCTCTGTTTCAGACTTTGTATGAAAGGAATGTCAATAATGCATATTGTTTCAGTTGTTGCTAAGCCATGTTTATAGATTTCAGGTACTCTTTTCAGCTTCCCATAGAAGCTGAGAAGGAGCATAGACAGAACAACGGAATGGCCAATGGAATATTCTGTACCATAGATGGCATGCTCAGTATATAAATGGGGGTTGGCCGGGGTGGAGGAATCCACGATCACGGCTCGGGAAGGTACCAATTCGCTGGGGGGTGATAGTGACTTGTATTATTATTGTTATTATCATTGTTATTTTCTTTTTCTGTTATTGTTCTATTAAACTGTCTTTATCTTTATCTCAACCAATGAGGTTTTTTCTTTCCCTTTCTCCTCCTTTTCTCCCTTTTCCCCCTGCCCTTCTGGGGTAAGGGGGAGAACTGCGCAAATGGCTGTGTAGTCCTAGCTGCCGGCTGGGGTTAAACCACGACATGGTTTTAAGGTTCAACAAAAATCTTAATTCAAACAGTTGCATTTTATATGGTTAGGTCACAGTTCCTAAGTATCTGCTATCTTGGGCTATGTTTAAGTCAACCACCCTTGATATTTTAGTATCGGAAAATTGTTTTCTCAGATATTTTTTTTATTTCAGTTTACAAATCAAATTATGAGATACTGTTTTGGACAGTCATTTTTGCATAGCTTACAACTTCTTCACGACGACCCTTGTGCCTGTGAATGAGACAGGAAGACTGTTCCTGTCAAATCATGTTTCAGAGCTCTCCTAGATTACTAACAAATGGGGGAGATCTTGTTAGTGCTTTTTTTTTCCATAATAAATTTTAAGTTATAATTCATTTTATAGTAGACAAATATATAAATAATTAAAGCCTCCAATTAAGCTATTATCAATTACTGCTCTTTACTGTGTTGGCAGAAATGACAAGATCCTTGCTATGTTTCTTACATTGACTAATGGAGGACATAGTTTCCATGAGCTATCAGTCAGGCTCTCTTTAGAAAAAAATACGCCATAATTGAAGTTTTCCTCCAGTAACATCACAGTAATTGAAGAAGCTTTTAAAATGTATAAATGAATTCTACTGCTTCAATTCTTCTTGCTTCAAATCCAAGCTGTATCTTAGAATATTTGGGCTCTTTAATTCATTGTAATCCACAAAAATAAAAATAATATGGCCTCTTCCTACCACACAGAGGAAATACTCTTATAAATAATAACAACATTACAGTAAGCAAACAACATCATCCATGTATAAACTGTTCTAGAAATGAGGCATCTTATTCCCCGGTTTCAAAGTCTGTTCTGGACTTGCTTAGTGATGTTCATTACGTTACAGCACCTTTATGTACCTGTTTCTCCATTGTAGAAATGCATCTGCTATGAACTATTTTGAAATCTAAGGTCATGAACTTTACACATTTCATAACACTATTCTTATTTGAAGAAAATTTTTAACTATGAGGGATTTATATTGAGTGAGTTATTCTCATTGATAAATAGTGGGCTTTCTGAAACTTTCTGAATCACTTCTCAGATATGTGGACATTACAATGTCTGAAAAAATGTAGTTCAGAAGTCCATATTAATTGTAGCTGTAAAAATCCACAAAAAAACCCAAGTTCTGAAAACAGCTTAATATCTTTCTTAAATGTTTCTGTGATCAAATTTCAGTTTATTGCTGGAACTGCATCAGGGACATGATCAGATAGGAAAAATACATTTTTAAGATATGAGAACTGCTGTTTGTGGTACACTATAAATGCATGGATACCAGATCTGGTTCATACCTTAACCTCATTTTAGTTTTGCCCACTGAAATAATAACCCACTTTAACAGCTTTGATCTAACTTTTTAAACTTTTGAAGAATTAGAATCTTATTCTGGATCTGACATTTGAAATTTAGAGCAGTTTTGCTTTGACTTTGAATGTAAACCAAATTAAACAATTTACAACTTTAAATTACATTCAAGGAGCGTTTCATTGCCACCTATTTTCTTTAATCCAACCCTCTCAATCTGTTGCTTAAGGAACCTCCCTATTGTTCCAGCCTTGCAGTGAAAACAAAGAGGGAAGTATGTAAACATTCGTTTAATCAAGTTCTGTCCAGCTCCCCTTTTTTTTCTACCTTGTTAAGCGTCCTGTATTTTACCTTGGTTCAAATATTGTGCAAACATAATTTGACCTTTCTATCACCATCTCTTGAAAGTCTATCTGAAAATGAGTGTACACAGTGTTAAATATATGCATCTGGGGGAATTTTGACTAGCAAGGTTATCAAGATTAAAAGCGTGTAAAAAAAAAAAAGTAGAAAAGGCATTACTAAAACATTATAATATGCTAAGTGGGCATATAAACACATAACATTTTAGATCTTCCACTCTCCAGCTCAGCTGTTACTGAATGGTGGAAACACCCAGTAGTACTGATATTTTTTTCTATGACAGCTTCTTGAACAGTTGAAACTGTGCTCTGCAAAATTCCAAAAAACATTTTACGCCTGTAAAGTCAAGCTTTTCAGCGCACTGTCTTCCTCAGCCAAAGCTCATGAGGTTCTGCTTTGCCTGGTGTGGCAAATGGGCTTTTACTACAGAGCATAATGAAGGAACAGTGGCTGTTTCACTTTAGACAGAGATTACAGAAGAAGTGATCATGACAGTAGCCTTGTTTGCCTAGTTCTCAGCAGTTAGCATCCTTATTCCAGTGGGAGCTGAATTTCTTCTCTTAGCTGATGGGATCAATCTCCAACCTCCCATAACAGCACCTCACTGCCAGGGCATAGGGTGCTGGAGACTGGTTTTCTTTCTTTTTCTTTTTCTTTTTCTTTTTCTTTTTCTTTTTCTTTTTCTTTTTCTTTTTCTTTTTCTTTTTTTCTTTTTCTTTTTCTTTTTCTCTTTTTCTTTTTCTTCTTCTTTTTCTTTTTCTTTTTCTTTTTCTCTTTTTCTTTTTCTTCTTCTTTTTCTTTTTCTTTTTCTTTTTCTTTTTCTTTTTCTTTTTCTTTTTCTTTTTCTTTTTCTTTTTCTTCTTCTTCTTCTTCTTCTTCTTGTCCTTTTCCTTTTCCTTTTCCTTTTGAAAGAAAGAAAAACACACATTCAGACTGTTTTCAACTTCTCTTTAATGTTAATGTGTGCTGAAGTCCATTCGCATCTCACACCAGAACTCCCAGAACTGACTCAAGCTCTTTAAGATGAAGATAAATGTTCATAAGTGAATGAAGGGAAATCTGAAATCATGTTGGAATTTAAACAGTGTAAGATTTGTGTCTTTTAAACTCCTGAACTCATAATCCTTTAGAGTAAGTCCATGTTGGTAACAACAACAGTCTTCCCTTAATCATGTATTAACAAACAAGTATTAACCAGCATAGTAACTTTTTGATGTAAACAGGGCCATTCACAGTAGGTACAAATGTACTTCAAATGTTATTGGAGATTCTCAAAACTCAGCTGCACAAGGCATAGAGCAACATGAGCTCACTTTAAAGTTGGCCGTGCTTTGAAAAAGGGATTGGACTTTTTGACATCCAGGGGTCTCTTCCAAACTAGATTATTCTATGATTTTATAACTACTAACTTGCTTGGAAACTACAATTGCTCTTTCCACACTGAGATTTTACACAGTCCCATGGAGTTATTCCTAATCGATCATCACTTCACTATGAAAGTGAGCAATCTGGCTTTGGATTCAGAGTATCTACCTCTTGGTATGAACTTTAGCCTGCATGGTTTGGGAGTTAAGCTAAAACTGATAAAGGACACTCAAAGGCCATGCAGAAAAGCTGTGTCTCCTCAGGATGGTAACTGATGGCTGTCCCCAGGGCAAGGCATAGAATCATAGAATGGTTTAGATTGGAAGGGACCTTAAAGATCATCTGGTTCCAACCCCCCTGACATGGGCAGGGACACCTTCCACTAGACCAGGTTGCTCAAAACTCCATCCGACCTGGCCTTGAACACTTTCAGGGATGGGGCCTCCATAACTTCCCTTGGCAACCTGTTCCAGTGCCTCACCACCCTCAGAATGAAAAATTTCTTCCTAATATCTATTCTAAATCTATCCTCTTCGAGTTTGAAGCCATTACCCCTCGTTCTATCACTACATGCCCTTGTAAAAAATTGCTCTCCAGCTTTCTTGTAGGCTCCCTTCAGATACTGGAGGCCCCTATAAGGTCTCCCTGGAGTCTTCTCTTCTCTGGCCTGAACAACCCCAACTCTCTCAGCCCAAAGCTGAGCTGGCAAATGGATAAAGTAATGTAGGGTACACTTAATTGAGCCTAAATGCCTGCAGCCCCTTTCAGGGGAGACTTGCTCTGTCCTTCCCAGGCTATATGGCCCTGCTGCCCTCCTGCCATCAGACAGCAACTGTGAAGCCACAGAGTGGGCCAGATCCATTTGCACTCTTAATTTAAGCCTCTGCGAAAGGTGGTTAACTAGCAATATGCTAGGGCTAGCAATATGTTAAATCAACGTGTTCATCTTTAACATTAACATCTTTTTCCTTGAACATGTTAATTTGTGGTTTTGAACACAGCGTATGCACAAACCCTTAATTCCATTGCTCTCCCTCAAACATAATATACATTACTTTACAGAGTAAAGCATATATCTAGGAGTTTATCAGGTGGCTTAAAAAGAGGTTTTCAGCATCCAATTGCAAGGGCCAGAACAAGTGCAATCCTGTATAGCACATTTACTTCTTCTGCTGAGCTACACGGCAGCCCTACAGATGGATTGGGATATGTTTTCAATTCTCGAGTATCTGACAGGATATGCTACTATTTTTTCTCATCCCTCAGTGGATCTTGTAACTCGGTGCAGGAGATGGGAAGGAAGATGAGAGTTCAAGGTCCTCATTTCTTGCTTCCCATACCAAGGTTGTATATTGAGATGCCAGACTAGCAGAACACAACTTCTCAAGGTGCCATGCTGTTGGTGAGTGAAAGAGCAATCACAAAGACTCTCTTTGAGGCTGTCCCTTATATTACTGGACTTTCCCAACCTGGTTGTCTAGTCATCCTCGAAAAGGGTAGGCCTAGTCTTTCCTTCCTGCCGAAGAACAGTTTCAGGATTTAGGCCAACCCATAGGCTTGCAATGTTAATTTTCAGAGTGTATCTTAGGTGGAGTCATACAGTGAGAATCACTCTCTTAATTACCAGATAAGCTCTAGGAACATGTCCTTACCTGACTCAGAGTATCAACTCCCAGAGAAGTGATAATGAGATACGAAGTAATCTGCTTGCAGAGTTCCTCCATATAATTCAATGAATTTCTCCAAGTTGCCCCAAGCCACAGATTTACTGAGGAAAGGCTGTACAAATCGACTCTTTGCAAAAAGTTAAAAAAACCCAAACAACCCTAACAAGTTTCCACAAGAGCTGTGCTGGAAAAAAAAAAAAGTCTGTCATCATATTTTATTCTACCACTTCACCTAACACTGAAATCTCAATGTGGCAGCTTTTCCATCTTTAGTATATATATATATTTTAGTGCACATTGTAATAAACACGTGGGGCCATGATACTGTCAGAAGTTTTTCCAGTCCAATGATATAAAGTTTAAAACTTCCAAGTCCTACACCCTGCAGACCTCAAATTAGTCTCAGATGGCTTGACATGCTCTAATACTGCACTTGTATGTTTATGAAGGCTTAGTGAATTGGTTATTACTTATGCTTGGTTAATATCAGCGTAGACAGAATTCACATGTTTAAAACAAATCATGGCCTGAACAACTATTGATGTTTTTTTGCAGCCAGTGTTTAGGGAGTTTAGAGAGCAGGAAGATTGATTTTCTTTTTTGACATTGTTCTACCGTAATAAGGGGCTTTTGAATTTTTTTTTTTTTTTTTCCACCCTTGCTTTCGGTTCTTTTAGGCCCCGGGGTTTGGTAGGCTAGTTGTTTACCTTAGATCTGGTCATTCTGAATGCCTATTCTTTCTCTTATCTCTCCAGAGGTATCCTCTCCATCTGTTCAGTAAGGACTAACAATTTTCAGCCTTATCTTTTAAGACCATCTTCAGGAGCAGCTTTGCAAATGTTTTCTGAAAAGGACTTGGCACTTAGAAAGTCCAGCTGCAAAACCATTTAACTGAGATTTCAGGGGAGAACATAAAGAAATGAACATAAGCACTATTGCCTTCCCCCCTTCCCCCTTATGTAGAATTCTCCTTGGTATTTGCACTGAGCTTTAATCCCCTCCACCTATGAAAAGGCAACAATTTGAGAAAGACTGGGAGATGAAGGGCAAGGCAAAATCTGTAACTTTAAGTAAAGTCTTCTTATCTGAATTTACTCCAGCAATAGGCATGTAAACTGAACACTATTAAAGGAGGCATACATGATCTTTGATATGAGTATCTTTACAAGCAGCAGATGTAATATATAATGAAGATGAATGAACATAGTTCATATCCATTCCTCATTTTCAAATGGAACCTGAAATTAAATTGACTACTGTGAGATTGACTATTTAGCTTTCTGAATATACCTTCAAGCAGGCTTAGCACACCAACATAATGTAAGCTTGCTCTATGAGGCTATTAATATACTGTAATTAACAAAGTGTAATCAATCATCTGACTTGTTGCTGTGTGTCTTACATATTTTGAGCTGTCTGAAAGAAGGGGACTGTAACAGTAAAGGACACTGTGTTATCTAGAGCACCATCTTTCCAGTGATGGGTGCCATAAATTATAGGAAATAGGAGAAAGAAATAAAAGCTGATCAAAATTCCCCCAAATCTTATGAGAATTATGCCATTTCAAAGTGTGTCTGTATCTTGAATTAGAGTTAAGAAAATCTAAAATTGCCTTGTAAAGGAGTTACATGTCAGTTTAGATAATTTTCTAAAAAGGTAGCTGACCAAAATCCCTAAAAAAAAGTGGTAATGGGAAAATAAAGAATTTTGTTGTATGTGTAAACCTGACTAAAATAAAGGAAACTGAGTAGAAATATATGGTCAGCTTTAAGTGGAATACGATCACCACAGAAGTCCCTCAGGGGTCTCTGCTTGGGCCTGTGTTGTTCAAGAAAGCAATAAACAGTTAGAAAAAGGGGGTGGGTGACTGGTGAAGAGGCAAAGTTCTCTGATGATACTGAGTTATTCAGGACAATAAAAACAAAATTTAACTTCAGAGTATTTCACAAGCACACCCTGGTATTGATTGACCAGGCAATACCGTAACAGATTATATTTAGTGCACCTAAATGTAAAGGAGTGCTTGTGGGAAAAAAAATCCTGTTCTGTTGCAAAGCGATGGGCTCTGAGCTGACTGTTATCGAAGAATTAAATCTTAGGGCTAAACCAGAAGAACTCATAAGAATATCAGCTCAAGACCTGGTCTGGGTCCAAAAGCTGAACTGAACATTACAAGGTAATTGGGAAAGTGGGGACAGCAGAAGAGGGAATGCCACTACACTGCTGTTTGAATCCATGTGGGGCACTGAACAGGATGGCCAGAGGGAAGGCGGCAGCTGACCACAAGGACTCCCACACCCTGTCAGCCACCTGACATGCTTCAGAAATCTCATTTGTCTTCAGCCACTGACATTTGTAAACAACTTGTGACATTCAGGAGAAGAATCACAAGAGTCAAAATCTTGCTTTTCCTCATTCACACAAATGAGTGAAGATTCATACTGATTGGGAACGGGTCATACTGAGAAGTAAACAAGCAAACCACTCCCCCATTAAACATTTAATGAGGGCAGTGCAATTTAAGAGTGAGAATTGCCATAATTTCAAAACACATTGTCTTTCTTAAGAACACTTGTAATGAGCTATAGAAGCCAAAAAGACTATGATGTTGCTTATATGCAGAGATGTTATGTGTTCAAATAATTGTAAGGACAATTCACTGTTTAATAAAAAAAAATAAAATTCTTCAAGTTTAAAATATTGCTGATGCAAATCAGTCTGTACAAGATTTGGCCTGAAAGTTGGTATGTTGTATAACTGTGATCCAGAGTCACATACTGGACTATTTGAAAACTGTTTTGGTTTTTAGTGTGAGCAAATGGACCTTATGGATTAGTGAAGAGCTAACAAGGTTTTCCTACCACATATTAAATTGTCACTAACATAAAGCACACGGGGAAATCATGTTGCATTGGGTTTGGGGGGGAAAATGGGAAAAGCACTGAAGTGAGTAAAAACCAGGGTAAGTTTAAAATATTTTTTTTTAAATCTTTTGAATGCTGTGAAACCATGGTGCTTTGCCAGTCAAGCACCTTACCAACATAACAGAGGAGAAATAAAAAGTGGATCATGTGGAAATTTGTTGTGGGGTAGGACTGCAACAGCGCTGGCTTAGACTGGTTTACTTTGCCAGGAAGCTGCATCCTTCACCTCTTACAACTCAGGATGTCCCCACAGTAACACAGTAGTCTGGATCAGGATTTCATTTGCCTTGTCCCCATTTACTATGCTTTGATTTACATTACAGAGAAGTCTCCATGCCCAAGCCGTGTTCAGTTTAGATGAAATTTAGTGATAATTACACTCCTAATGCACTGCAACCGTGGAAGGACAGTCAGCCACTTAAGTGGACTAGACCTAGTCTGAAATTTTCCCAACAAACAAAACCAGCAACCCCCTCCCATCCTCATGCCATGGACCTCAGTTCTTCAGCACCAACTCTTTGGCTTTGCAGGTCTGCTCCTGTTGTACTGTCTCGTCTGCTGCCAGCGCAGACACAGCTTCACTGTGTCTTCACCCTGGAGAGAGGTCGAAGTCGGGAGTGGACTGGGAGATTTTTATTTCTGGTTTCAGTCATCAGCCTTCTGGAGTGGATGACTGCTCTGAGAAAGAGCTATCCCATACCAAGAGCCCGTACTTTCAGTATCCCAAACCAGAACCCCCAATGGAGATACTTACTCTTACCTCAGCATACAAATAAGATGCTTTGTTGTGACATTAAGCAAGAATAGATCAGTGGTCTTGGAAAGGGTCTGTCATTACAGGGGCCCAGGTTGCCTGGTGCCCTTGTGGTTCCTGGCTTTGTGCCAAAGCATGTAGCACACTGTCATTAATGCCTGCCTGACACAGGCTGGCTTCAAAATCCCAAAGAAGTGAAGGTTTCTAGAGTAGCAGGAAGCTGTTACTGCATGGCCCACACAAACGTTCAGCAAAGTTATAGGCCAGGCCTTCTAAAACAATAATGCTAAATGTATGAACTGTGAGATTAAAATCCTTATTATTCTAGTTGGATTTTGACTCTCCTTTTCATTACTTTTGATATACATTAAACTCAAAAAATAAACAATTAAGTAAAAGAAGAAAATGTAAAGTGCATATATATTCACATGGTTCTAGCACCCCGTTTTCAAATTATTGTGAAGTTTGTGACAAAACCTCAGGATCTGGCAGCACTGTATTAAAAGAAAGAAGGCAAGTGCTTAGGACAAATAAAAATGCTCCCAGATATAACTTTGTAAAAGAGTACATATTAGTGAGCGGTTATAGTAGCTATAGCGATTAATCATTTACCCCTGTCCTGTTGTCAGCTTTGAAATAGCACTGAAATCAATGGCTGCTCTCTCTGAAAAATGGGCCTTATTTATTCAAAATATTTTTTTCTCGGTTTGTTTCATCTATATCTTCCACCAGCCTGGACATTACTGCAACATATAGATATATGAAAGTAGGACTAACTGTCATTATCTGTCTTCCAGCAGCAAATATGTGCTAACCTCTCTGTTTATCTTAAATAAAGTTCTCTTACTCTCCAGCCTAGTAATGTATGATTGTAGGCACATATGTAGCACCTGAGTCTAATGAGTTTACTGGGTACTAACCCAAAGAACAGTAATTGGAAGCAGATGTTAACTGACACTGATTATATTGTTCTAAAAGTATGATGTGAAAAGCACCTGACTATTTAGATGCATATCCTTATCCTCAGATGTGCTCTTAGATGTTTAAAGTCCGCAGTATTCTAAAAGCTTGCCCTAAATCAAACAGAGACTGTAACAAAGGAGGAAAAAATTATGTTACTTCTTTATGTTGTAAGGGATCACCAATGAATTTATATAATTTCTGTATCCACTGACTTTCCTCTCTCCTAGTAAAAGCAGCAAATTTTTATTCCTACGCCATGGTTAGTTTCAGTTGCCTGTATTGTCACCAAGTACTTGCTTTGCCTGCAAACACACCATACTGTGGTCTCAGTAATTTTTTAGGCTATTTTTCCAACATAAACACTTAGATCATGACTCTTTGTTGTACTCCGTGCTTTGTTTATTGACTCATTTGCACTTAAAATATGTTCTTGGAGAGACTTTTTTCCCAGTATTTTAGTTCAAAACTGCTCCTAGTCAGATTGTTTTAACTAGTGCAGTAATTAGAGTGTGCGTTCAGAGACAAGTATTCAGGATTTTCTTTTTTTTTTTTGTTGCCATAAGTTCACTGAGTAAATGAGTACAAAACACAGAGTTTCCCAGGGTTGGTTGGGTTTTTTTTTGTTTTTTTTTTTTTTCTGTTTATCTATTTCTTAGTGTATGTATATATAAATGACTTTGATCTCCTTGTCTCAATGATCCCATATAGGTGCAAATTGTTACAAAAGGATGACAGAGTATACCTCATTATCATAGAATCAAAGAATTATAGAATGGTTTAGATTGGAAAGGACCTTGAAGATCGTCGAGTTCCAACCTCCCTGACATAGGCAGGGACACCTTCCACTAGACCAGGTTGCCCAACGTCACGTCCAGCCTGGCCTTGAACACCTCCAGGGATGGGGCCTCAACAACCTCTCTGGGCAACCTCTTCCAGTGCCTTACAATCCTCAAAGTAAAAAACTTCTTCCTAATGTTTAATCTAAACCTG
>NW_009661369.1:1137397-1198524 GCF_000708025.1 Charadrius vociferus
TGGGCCCACCTCTCCAGCCTGTCCAGGTCCCTCTGGATGACATCCCTCCCCTCCAGTGTGTCTACCTTGCCAAACAGCTTGGCATCATCAGCAAACTTGCTGAGGGTGCACTCGACCCCACTGTCCATGTCTGCGACAAAGATGTTGAACAGTATAGGTCCCAGTACTGACCCCTGAGGAATGTCACTTGTCCTGGTCTCCACTTGGACATCAAGCCGTTGACTGCAACTCTATGAGTGCGACTGTCCAGCCAGTTCTTTATCCACTGAGTGGTCCATTTGTCGAATCCATGTCTCTTCAATGTAGAGACCAGGATATCGTGTGGGACAGTGTCGAACATTTTGCACAAGTCCAGGTAGATGACATCGGTTGATCTTCCCTTGTCCACTGCTGCTGTAACCCCTTCATAGAAGGCCACCAAATTTGTCAGGCATGACTTGCCCTTGGTGAAGCCATGCTGGCTGTCACCAATCACTGGTGTCAATTAAGACACTGAGTACTGATTTGCAAAAGAGAGAAGAGACTGAATGATTCAGCAAAAGATCTGATATTTCTCTTGCTTCGCTATTGTCTTACCAAAGCTCTTCATCCTACCTGATTGCTCAGAGAAGAGCTGCCTCATTTTCCCAGCAGTACAATGCTAGAGTTGGCATTAGACAGTTGCCCAGAGGTAATGTCTATAACTCTGTCTGCAGAGAAGTATCTCTAAGAACAAGACTATGTAGTGTTGTGAAATATTTCTAAGAGGTTGTTTGTATTTCTGAAGTTATCTTGTTTTTTTTTTTTTTTTAAACACGAATCACTGGAGACCAGTTAGATAACAGAAAAGAGACCCTTTTCATCTCTGGACAACTCTTCAAAGAGGTGGATGGGAATTTAGCCACATGATGATTTCCATTGAAGGAAGATATACAATTAGATTTATGTGTTATTTAACCAGTGTTTTTTGACCTTTGTCAGTCTGTGAAGCTGTAAACATTTTCTGTGGAAGAAGCAGTCTCTTTAGAAATTTCACAAACATGGATAGTTCCATGCATATATGAACGTGGTTTTCATAATCGACTTTCACATTTGCATTAGAAACAGTATGTAAGCCACTTTAGCCACCTACAGGCCTTTCTCCAGAGGAATTTCATGAACTTTTTGTCTGTATCATAATTCCACACAGCTCACAAACATAAAATTGAAAAAATGTCTTGCTAATTTAGCTCTAGATGTCAGCTTTCTGTAGCAATAAGCAGGTATGAATTATAAGCAATACAGAACTTCTGGTTTTTCTACATAACTCAAGACTTGTGTAGGAGAAGAACCTGTAAGTTGTCATCCAAAAATCTAATAAAACATCTGGCATCCTTTCGATCAAGGAAAACTTTCTCAGTCCTTGTGCTGACATTGAATAAAAAGAAAATGCTTTTCTTCACATAGCTTTGCTTTTCTTGAATATATTGTCTGTCCTCTGGCTACACTTTCTACTGCTGTAATGACAGTACCCTCTGTGCTCATAATGACAATTAGACTTCATGGAAGTCTTTCAGAACCAGATGTGATCTTCTCACCAGTGAAGGAGAACTTCAATGTCTAGTCAGGACTAAAGAAAAATTTTGCTTCTTGAATAATGCCATTAGGCACCTCTCCTGCTTAATCAGCCCTTAAGGTACCTTAACTTCTCATGGCTTCCCAGCAGAGAAGATATTTCAGAGGTTCTTGTTCCATCACAGACTACTGCAGACTTGTCTGTCACATCTCACATCTTCTGCTGTGCCTGTAAGGGTTGGCATAACCAAGAGCTGGACTGATCTTGTGGTTGGCAAACTGCATTGGGAGTCTTCTGCATTGACAGCAGCCCTAGCTACTGTAGATAATTTTCTTTGCTTACTTTCATTAGAATAACTTATCTAGTTGGAATTACAGAGGGAATGAATTTAGGTCATTCAGAATATAATTACCCAGACGGGCATTTGGCCAGGACACGGGAGTCAGCAACATTGAACTTGAGAAAAATGTTAGTGATGTTAATATATTTCCTTTCATCGTTATAAAGAAATTGCTGCTCATGTAGTGATTGCTGCAGGTGACTGCACATCTGTCATTTCCCTTATGGTGCAACAGCTTTACTTGTATTTCTACATTTCTACGGAGAAGATGGGTCAAGCTCTTTTTTAATCAGTAATGGAAGAAGTTTAAATTGCGGATGGGCTATGGTTAAAGGTGAGAAAGGAAAGATTTCTGGAATAAGAGCTCCAGCTGTGATGAAGAAAAAACTGCCAAATGATGTATAGCTACTTCATGCATGGATGGACTTGTTCTGGGGTGGCAGGACTTAGCCATTTATCTGCACGTAGCTAAGTGTAACATGAATTTAGAAATGAAGTCACTCAGTACCACTGCACACTACCATGCCCAATTTGAAAAAGGAAACACTAGAAATTTGGGTATTATGATGTTTTCAGAGGCTAAGATTTGGAAGTCCTTAATTCTGTCTTCCACTAGAAGCTCCTTTTGTGATTGTATGCAAAGTACATTCAAACCTGAAGATGTAGATTTTGCACATAGCCAGGTACCTAAAAGTGAGATGGTGGGCCATGGAGCTGTTGCTGTGCTCAAGCGCATTTTGTCATCTTGAACCTCAAGCTCCCTGTTCCTTAGTATCTGCTGCTCACAAAATGTAAGTAGCTGTCCTTGCCTACTAAAGACGTGTGGTGAGACTAAGTGCCACAGGACAGATGAGGTACTCTGGTACCTGTATAAATACTATGTTTAAGACAGGTGGATAAAGACAATGATTCATAAAGAAAATATGTTTAGTGTTATGGACAGTTCTTAGTAACAGTTAAATATGTTCCATGCTTTCTAGTAGCTGATCCATGTACAGGATGAAATGGATCCCAGAAAACAGGATGGTATCCTTCACATTTGACTCAGCTGACAATGTGAGTTGTCCTGTCTAAACTGCAGCCTATGTGTAGTAAGAGAAGGGGGGCGAGCACCTCCAGAAGGCAGCTCATACAATCCTAAAATGGACGTCTGAGCCAGAGGGGGCTGAGGACAAGCCCTTTTGAGCAGCCTGCCTCTTTTCACAGGCTCATGAGGAGGGTCTCTGGATGGCTAGCTCAGCCAAGGCACCCATCTGTTTGATGGCTAAGTAAGATTAAATGAATCCCACTGTGGCCTCCCTCCAGGTGACAGAAGACCACTGAGGAAGTTCAAGGGTTTAATCTCTCCTCATGATCCAGGAGATATAATGATATTGAAAAATCTAGGTCCGTAGCAAAATTTGTTTTTATAAAGCATTCTTACTAGGTACTCTGTGATGAATCTTTCCTACTTAGCACTTGGAATTGTTTCTTTACATGCCCTAAATAAACTGAATCCTGATAAAGCCCCATCCACTCTAAAGGAAAGGCTAATGTAGTTGAACTTTCTTTATGTCGGGTGGACAACAACAAATTGTACTCCTCTTGTGCCAAGTAAATAATTAAAGCTTGATTTTGTGAAACGTTACTTACCTGTAATGAGTCACCTGTGGTTAAGAGGGAAAGCAACAGCAACAAGAAAACAATGCATGTTTTAACTGGAAACGTGACTCCTTTTGGCTAAGCCAGAGCAAAATCAAATGAAGCCACTGTAATACAAACCCCTCTCCGGTTCCAGAGCTGTGCATACAACCTTATGTTGTCACTTCTGCTATTATCTGAAGCCAGGAAAGAAGCATGTTGATGCTGAGTTGGCTCAGGCATATAAGCCTTGATCATTTGTCTCAATTTTCATGCTGCAGCAAGTCTTCAGCTCTGGGAAACCAAGGCAGGTTTCTCCAAAGCAGAAACCCTAAACTGTATGCCACAGCTTGAATGATCGGAAGGACTCTTTCATGCAGCCAATAATTTGAACAGTTCATGAAGGCTTATTAGCTGTCACTGGAATGAAGCATATACAATACTGTGATTCCATTTGTGAGAGAAATACTGCACTCGCAGGGTATGCTGTGGCAGAGAGACCGTGACATGTTTTATACACACCGCTACTCTTCCTTGTATTTTACAACCCTTTCAGATCCCTATTGAAAATATATGTAAAATAGACATCTCATATATTTCACAATAACATTAATCATGGACAAGGGCATCTATAATTCAGAAAATTAAAATTGATGTATGAAGTTCCTCACCTTTTCAGAGCCTTCTCTTCCATATTCTCCATTATTCTTTAAATCAGTGAATATGTGCTTCTACTGTAGGGAATCCATGATCCCTTAAAATGCAAGATGTGTGAAGCTTTTATCTATATTCCTTAAAGGAAAAAAAAAAAAGTAAAAAAAAAAAAGTGATGCAGATGGATCAATATAAACATGTATGACAGTAGCTTGGAGCTGCATGCAGTAGCACAAGTAAACAGAGTGACAGGATGACTTTTCAAAACAAGCTTGTCATGTTTATGCTTGTTATCAGCTCTCCTGACAACGATTTTCCCATCAGCTAACTACAGACTTAATTAGGGCATTAACACAGTCCTGCCCCCACACCTCCTGCCTTCCCCCAGCTAAGCACTGGGTTATTACTGGGAAGAGAGAACACAAGCAAGCAAATGGGAAAGAAAGAAAAGAAGAGAGAAAAAGGACAAACGTAAGGAAATATGGAAGGAAGGAATGAAGAAAGAGCATGATTTTGATTACATTGCATAGGGTAGAAGGGAAACAAGCAGTGCTTTTCCATGTTTTCTAACAGGTTTTGCAAAAACCCCCGGTCGATAGAAGCAAGCAGGCCAGACAACTCCACTGAGAGAAACGAGACTAATTTACGTGACTTCCACTTGCTTGCAAATGCAAGAAATGTGAATTCCTCCATTGTTTTTTAGGATACATCCCTCACCCTCATGCAGAGTAGCTGCTCTGTAATGAAGATCCTTCCTATGCACAAGACACATATAGCAAGTTGTAAGATGTTTTGGCAGGCTGTGCTTTTGGGGGGCAGATATGCTAATTGCTAACCTGGAGCTTGTACAATGGCTTCACATCAATTAAAAAGCGTGGTCCATTTTGCAGCATCCAGTCCCTGTAGATAGTTTCCGTGTATCACGCCCAGACCAGAGCTCCATGGCAGACACTTACCAATAATGACTAGAGTAACCTTTTCATCACAGTGTTATTCTACATAATGATAGATTTTAATATACTACTACTTTTAAACCTTTGTGATTTTGTAACTAGTGAAAGACCTGAAAGTCTTTTCCCTATTCACTGTCATAAGACATTCCCAATTATACTCAGGTGCTATTAATTGTAGCTTATTGCTCCTGACCTGTCAGAATTCCACAGTCAGTACAGGCATTCATGAATTCAAACCTTTTTTTCAGTTCTATTACTGAAGTGCACAGTGGAAGGTCAATGATATGGCATCCTGTTGGGTGCATTGGACCAGGACAAGCCCAGAGATGGTGGTACCCAAACCCAAGACTAAACTAAAGCACAGATGTCTCTCCAATGTGTATGAGCAAATGCTATATTCACTGGGTGGCTTCCAGGCAAATCAATAAAATGGTTTCCATTTGAGTAACCAGAAGGTGTTAAAACAGTAGCTATTAGAAACCCAGGAGTTTTAAATCCACGTCCAGATGACTCGTTTCTAAGGAGATGTTAGAGGAGCTCTAGGAATAGTTGTTCATTTTTGGCCTAACTTTGGAAAAGGCCCGTGAACCTTTTGGGGAAGAAGTGCGAAACTCTCTGAAAAAGTAAAGAGAACACCTAGATAACCTTAATCCTGGTGCTCTAGGCATTTATCAGTCAAGGATAGAATAATTGAATGGACAGTCTGAGTCTCCACTAAGAAAGTGGTAATGGAGAATAATTAAACTAGTGCCAATCAACACATAGTATATGGAAAATAAAGCTTGATGTTTTATCAAGCAGTAAGCGCTGTCCTGGTTTGAGGTAACCAGGAAACCAACTGGTTTGAGGAAACCAAGTTTCTGTTTAGGAATTTTACTTTTCAGTTAAGTATCTTCTAACTAACTGCACTCTCTGAAATTAATGTCATGTTTTTCAGACTGTCAGCTTCTAGCAGAGATAAGGCCTGATGTTTATAGCTAATAACAAGGAATGATACACAGAGATGATCCTGCTTATACTTACTGCTGTAACAGCCAAGGGTAGCTAACTTTGTTATTTGCCCCGTTGGGGGGTCGGAAGCAGAAAAGTGTAGACGGGTCCCACCTGTGGGGAGGAGTGGACAGGACAGGTGACCCCAAACTGACCAACAGGGTATTCCATCCCATCTGCGTCATGTGCAGTATAAAAGCTGAGGGATCAAAGGGTCAACCCTCTTTTTTCAATGGCCAATGTCTGAGGAGGACTCTGTCTGTTTGTCTGCCTTTGATCCCAATCCATGTGTTCCTGAATCCAGATCCAGAAACCAGTTCCCGTCTGTTGCTAAGTCCAGTCTGGGACTTTCCCAGTGTCTGCTGGTGATGTGATCGTCATCCTGGGAGCTTGATATTGGTTTTGAATATATTGTATATATTTCATTATTTTCTTTTTTGATATTATTATTATTATCTTTTCTTTTTATTATTAATATTTCATTCAAGTTGTTTAGTTTCTTTTAAACTCATAAGTCTCTCTCTCTCTCTCATCCTTCTCTCCCTGAAGGGAGAGTTGGGGAAGAACATCTGTCGTTTGTTTCAGTGGGAAGTCCAGCCCAAACCATGACAACTGCTTAGGTTAGTTCACTTGAGATAAATAATAGTATCAATGTAATTGATTTATGTAAAATGTTTGACTGGTCTTGCACTGCTTTTTGCTTTAAAATCTAGATAAAATAAAATCAACATGGCATATATTAAAGGCACTAAAATTTGGAGACATATTAAATCTGAAAATATAACTGTAAACAGAGAAACATCAATGAACAGAGACATTTCTAGCAGGGTTCTAAAGAGATCACTATTTTTCCTACAATATTTAATGTTTTTATAAAGAACCTGGAAAGAAAAAAACAATTACTGATTAGGCTTACAAAAGGTACAAATATTAAGGGAAGAATGATAAATTAAAAAAAGAACCAGTCATTGTTGCAGAGAAACATAAACTAGCACGGGTTTTAGTTAGGTGAAATAGGAAAAATGGTAGCAAAAGAGCAGATACATCTATAAGAAGAACCTGAAAAAGACAAGAAAGTTATGATCAGCAGAATAATAGTTTTGGTTTTGCTAGTATTACGATTATGACTACTATTTAATGTAGTGTCCGGGAACATCGGCCTTCAGCAAGGACTGTGGGATGCTGCAGAGGCATATAATAAAAATGCAGCTTCTATCTTCCAGAAGCTGCCAGCGCAATTTTGCAACTAAAAGGTTTGTGCCAGTTTTGGATGCATAAACAGGACAGTTTTGAATTGGAGTGAAGAAGCATCCGAACTGGGTGCTACAGTGACAGACAGGCATATGAATATGCATTGGAGCCATAGACATGATTAAAGGACTGGAAAACCTGCCTTATCTGAAGTGCTCATGGTGTTCAACCCAGTTAGAATGCCTGAGAGAGGCTATGAGTATCTTCTTTACACTGTATAAGTATGAAGGGTTGAAAAGCTCATAGTAAAGGGGTTTTCCAGTCTGTAAAACAAGGTTATGAATTAAATCTATTCAGACTTGATAAAGCCCCTCTTTTTAACAGCATTGATATAACTCCCAAGGTCTAAGGGTTGAATCAAGTCTGCTCGTTTTTTTTTTTTTTTTAAGTTTATGCTGTAGTTCAAAAATTGTAATGCAGAGAAATCATTTGGCATATGTTGCTTAGGAAGTCATAGCACATGAATCCTTTTTGGCTTTATTTATCTCTTAATCGAGGAAATATATTATCACATTCTTTTAATCTAATTCTCCCTCTCTTTTCCAATGAAGAACAACCACCCAAAGCTACTATTATACTCAGGAAATTGAAATTTTAATAAGCTTTGATCTAAGTATCTTACCTCTTAGGGTAATTTATATCCTCACTGTGTTAAAAGAAACGATAGTATCCTGGACCATTTGCTCTTATTGGTTGCAGATACTTATGAAGTCAAAAATGTCAACGGTAATTCAAGCGCATTTTTCCCACAGTGTTTCTCAGAAGGACTCTAGGTACCAGATATTTTTATCTGTTGTCATTGGCTTTCACAACACTCTCCTAGCTAAGAAAGTCCCAGTGAAATTATGTGTTCTTTTAAGAGGGTCACTTAGCTGAAGGAAGGCTCAAAATGCCACGTGGAATTTCAGCTGCGTAATTTCCAGTGATTATTGTGGGAGCCTGTGTTCCTGGGCCTAGGGCAATGCTTTGAAAATGAAGGGGCTATTGCCCAATCTTTATATCTCTGAAAGGAGATAAAATTAGATCAGTTTTTAGAGTAAGCCCTGCAGGTTCACCGAGCAGCTGCCTTCAAAGGAAATTTCCTTTTCTCGATAAACAAGAAAACAGAAGCACCTGCATTTGAACACATCAGTCTTCTGCTTGGAAATACTAGTATTCAGAAATAAGATGGCTGAAAACAAGACAGTGTTATCATCAATGAGAAAATATTATGTATCTGTATGTGCTTTGTCCTAAAGTGATTTTAAGTAGTTCTACTTATATAATCCCATTAGCCCGGAGTAAAAACATCAAGGTTTTATGAGTAGCTGAGTTACCTTGGACAAAGCATCTTAGTTTACAGCTCTGCTTTTGACCCTGTTTGTGGATGTTCCAAAGACACTAAGCTCTCTGAAAATGACTTAAAAAAATGCTTTGAGAAATTTTCATTAACTGGAATAAACTGTGCTATTATTGTCATTTATATACAATCCACTTGAAAGGCTTAGCATAGGTTGATTTTGTTCAGACAAACCTAGTGTAGAGAAACCATTCAGTAGAGACTTTACTAGGGGAAGTAAGTGTCAAACCTCTCACAGGAGCAATTAAATCACAGATCATGTGGACTAATTTAACATAGTAGAGTATATGAGAGGACAGCTGAGTCAAGATGAAAGTACGTTTTTTTGTTTGTTGATTCACTTTTCTGTCACTCCAAAATTGTTTTTAGTATGCAGTGCGCTTCTGAACGCAAGGACTTGGTTTCATCTACTGTCAATCAACCAAAGGAGGCCAAGTTTATATTTGGATAGGAATTCAAGTAAGGAAAAGAAAAAGTTCCTTTCAGGAATTTAATCCCTGGGACTGATTCAAGTACTGTCAATTGGGGTATGAAAGATCAGGTTCGTTTGGGAGTTAGATCATCTCTGTGTGGAGTAATGGTCAATTTGTATTTATTTTAACAGTGTCAATCAGCACCTCTAAGTGTCCTTTGCTAGTCATGGCGAGGGTGCTTGGCAGGTCTGAAGACAGACAAATTAAACAAATTGCTCATTAGTTGCGGTACACGAACTTTAATATTACTTTGCTCCTGACATAACCAGATTTCTGATTAATGAGTAATTCCTGTTTCTGATTTTATTTAAGGTATACTTACTGCCAGAAGGCTAGTGGGGGTAGTGGAATTAGGATAAAAGACCGCAGTGAGATTTTAATACATAGGTACTCACGCAGACGTGTCTGTGAGCATCTCCAAATAATATGAACAGACAAGCCTAACCCAGAAGAAATGAGTCAAGCCTTTTACTATACAGGCTGACGCTGAAGGTCTGCAATGTCCATATCACATTTGCTTTCTCTTCTTTAAGAAGTGATCTGGGAGTTGAAGTGGTACAGCTAGGCGGTTTTGATATGGACGTTTAGTACAGTAGTAAAAATGACCTAAATTTTTATATCGTTTTGAAAAAGATTTTGAACACTTCATAAGAATGTAGGATGGTCATTAATCAGATTTACCATGAAAAAAAGAGGGTTGTTCAGGCAGAGTCTCTGTGTGCGTAAGTGTGTCTTTCGTAGATGTCCTGGCTGATAAGAAGCATGAGCATACACCTTATCTGTCATCAGAAAACTCCCACAGGAGCTCTCATAAATGGCCTCACCAAGGGAGAAACTTCAGCTAGAGCCTACTCCTCTTTAGCCACAAAAATCTCTAACCAAGAGACACAAATACTAAATTCCTCTGAATTACTAAATTAAATATCTAACAGGTGACATGATGTGGAAAAATCAGCTGTATCCATCTGTGATCAGTCTTAGAAAACATCACAGACTTACTTTTCCTGATCTGGTCACCTAGAAAATACTAAATTGAGGAGCAAGAAAATATTTTTAGAAGGTATAAGAAAAGTATTTCAGCGCTTCCAACAGGAGACTGAAGCCTGTTGTTCAATGTGATCCTCCTGGCTTTATCAGTGTAACAGAATGATGCTGATTTGTATAATCTGAAACGTGTCTGGAGGGACTGAAAGATGTCACCTCGCCAACACTCTCTCTCAGAAAAAGAAGAGTGATAACATCTCAGTAAAATTTCTGTGAATGCTTGGTTTTTGCTCTCTTTATAGAAAGAACAAAAAAGAGGAGTCAAAGCAAGCCAAGGGCCACAGAGAATTAACGCTAAAAGCTAACCCCAGCTGACAAGTTTTTTTTTCCCCTTCTGTGTATCACACTTTTTGTTTGGCAGTGATTTTTCAGGCACCACTGTCTTTAACCTTGACTACTGCAAACTGGCCAGGGAATCAGGATTGTTGCTCTGCTGACTCACTCTAGCTTTGGCCAAACCACGGAGCTAAAATTTCAAAAGTGTCATGTAAGTCTGGTGCTGCCTTAGCCATTGCAGGCTGCTCTGACCTTTTGCTGAAGGCACCTGCTCTCAGGGCTGGGGAGGGAATCTTAACAACATCTGCTAATGAAGATTTCACAGTCGCTGCTCCTCTCTGTGCAAGACAAAGCCTCTCCTGCTTTCTGTGGGTGGGTCAGGGGAATGAAGGAGGAGACAAATCCTGCCCTCTGTCCCTCTCCCTCCCCTGGCCCTTACAGCTTTGCTGAAAGTCTTGGATTTGTTTAGTAAAGCAATATCCCCAGAGACTGCTGTTAGGTGCCATGATCCAAACAGCAATACCCAGTCTGTCTCTAGCTCTCCAGACTTGAATTAGTTGTCATGTCCCACACCTCATTGGCACACTGTTAATGTGATTTCACCTCAAAACAAAGGGACACAAATGAGAATGAATGTGGAAATTATGACTATAATAAAATTGAAAGAATAATAACAATAACAGTGGCCATAACAATAATAATAATAGTAATAGTAGTGTGTCAGAGTCACACAGTGAATGAATTTACTATATTTAAACCAGCAGAAAGTGAATCATCTCTACTATGTTAGTCAAATATACAGTAACTCTATGTGTACTTCCCTTTCTTTCTGCTCTCCCACTCCCAACACCCACTTTCTCTAAACCATCCTCCAACGTTTGCTGCCTCCTCTCCCACCTCTTCCCATGCTCCTTAACACCCCAGCTCAACTGCCTCAGGCTGGCTGCTCAGCCCAACGCTGCATCTTTAGGCAAGATTATTTCTTGTGCAGAGGTAAGATATGACTGAGTTGTAAGAGGTAGGCAGCTCTACAACAGCTGCAGAAATTCAGGCTGCCTTAACCCTTGACTTATGTGAGCCTCACCTATGAGTGAGGGTTGGTCCTGTCTACAAGTAACAGATGGGTAGTGCCAGGACTGTCCTAGCATCTCCATGTAAAAGTAATCTCTGCAGTATTTCAGCAGTCACTTCAAATTGCAGACGAACCAGAGTACTAGAGCAAATGTCTCCTTTTCCGTGAAAGATGATTGCTAAATTCCAAAGAACTTTAGTTTTGGGGTGTCTTTTCCAAATTACCTCAAAGCTAATTTATCTTTCCTTTGAGTCTGAATGGCTGAATCAACCCTGCAGTGATTAGGACCCAGCTGTTTTCAGTGCAGGGAGAAGTAAACAGTATTTTATCAAGAGATCTGTCTCACAAGTGATTTAATCAAGTGATTGCTACAATGAGTAACAAAGTTATATTCTACCAAAACCTCCTACTGCCTATCTGAGTAGGTTAATTCCTTTGTTCAATGCTGAGGATAAACAAGAAAAAAAAAAAAAAAAAAAAAAAAAAAAAAAGCAAAGAAAACTGTAATATGTAGGAATGTGCAGCTCCAGAAGAGTTATGGTCTTAAACTAGATCAGGCTAATCTCTCGTTTAGAAATGATTATGTTTGCAAATAGTAACGTCATGTGCTGGTGACAAATCAACTAAATTTTAACCTCTCAGCAGAAGGAGTGTTGTTAATAGTTACTTAACTTAAGAGAAGAAACAATGTCCCCCCTCCAGCCCTGTTAGCTAAAATGAATGAGATCCTAGTTCTTCAAAGTGCTTCAGGATATGTATTAGCTAGGTATGTACCTTCGCTTTCCCAGGGAGCAATTACTTTTCTATGTACCTTGAAAGAACACTTTTGGCCCTGTCTTTCTTTGGCATCTAACAATTTGGCATAACTGGTTGTATGGTACTGAGAAGGTAAAGTTTATGGCTGCAAGCCAACAAGCGGCAGCTTTCTGCTGTCACAGAGGGTGGTCTCACTCCCTCCTCCTTCCTGCTCTGTGTCTTTCTTTCTTGTTCTTCTTTCTCACAGTCTTGACCCCACTGCTTTGTCTCACCCTTTACCTCTTTCCTTGAGCCAATTCAACCAGTTAACTCAAATGAAAATTATCCAACTTTCTGCTTATTTCCTTCCAAGTTAGGGAGATGAATGGACTGATGGTGGCATCTGAAAAGCACTGTGGTCAGCAAAAGGTACCACAAAGCCAAGACCACAAGTGGAAAACACGTGTGGGAGGAGGTGGGATCTATGCTTTCTGTCAGCAATGAGCTGTTAGACCTATGCACCACATCTTGTAGAAGTGGACTGCGGGTCTGATTCTCTGCTGCCATGAAAGGTATGCACGTGACTGTACAAAAAAACATGTGGAAAAGTGCCAATAAGTTAGTTTAGCAATATTTTACTCTCCTTCGTTTCACTTCCCTCTATCTCCCTGTACGAGCAGTGGAAAATCAGACCAAATATACCAATTCTTTCCTGGTTAACTGGAACTGAATTTCTACTTCCCACTCCCCTCCATTTGCCAGACTTTCTTGTTGGATTGTAAAACAAATTAACGAACAACTTGTAATTAAAAAAAGGTTTCCGTTGTCTTCACTTTACATTTACTAATGAATGGGAATGATATGAAATATATCAGAACCATGAAAGGATGGGCTCATGCATTTTTCCAAAAACTAGTGTATCGTGACTTGTGAACGTCTCTACATAAAAAAATTTACAGAGAATATTTGTTGCACTCTCTAATAGAAGCAGCAAGGTTGCGTTATAGAAATGGTAACATCCTTGATGATACATGGAAGTTATAGATCTGCAGTGCTAAAGTCTGATTTCACCCTTCTTCACCATGCAATGGTGTGTTCCTGTTTATTAGAGTATTTGCTTGTCTTCCACGAAGGGACACTTTTCTCAAAGTGCGTGGTCATTTGGTTGATATTCTTGGATCATATTCAGCTGTTGGCTTAGTGCTGAAGAGGGCAAGGGAGCTTCAGCATGAGCGCTTACTGATATGGCACATTGTCCTGTGTTATGAGATGTAATTGCAACTATATGCCTGGGCCATGGTCACTCAATACACGATCTTCTTTGCCCTTCATTATGCTATACTTCTTTGCTTACTGTGAATAGTAAAGTGGTCAGAAAGAGTTACACGGTTAGGGCTAGGCAAAGAAAGGCTCAGTGAGTATAGTAGTTGTGGTTAATGTTTGAGAAAAATAAAAGCTAGTGTTTGCTATTCATCGAATGTTTTCCTACATAAAATGATGAAGTCTCATATGTGTCACCCATAATATTTTCTACATTCTTTTTTGAACACAATGTCTTTTTCTGTTAATTTTTTCTGCCTTATTTTGATTCAGTTTTGTGTCCTTGTAAGTATATCTTCACATGTAGGGGGAGCAGAGTATCTTGCGTGACCTCTTCAGTGTCATTAGAGGAAAATTTTGCTCTGAGCTTGGGCTCCAGTTCCATGTTAAATGTGGGTGAGTTTGTAAAGTCCTTTTGAAAATAGTTTGTGATGTGTTTGTAGGGAGGGATTGGAAAAGTAAGATCTCTGATTTTAAGCTGTTCTATTTGATGCTTCTCAGTCAGAGATGGAGTGAAGCCACCAAGATTGCATTTACTACCCCAACATTTAAGAACAAAAATAAGCTTGAAATGGAAAGGCTGGATTTGGCTCTGAAGATTTCAAAATTCTGTTCTAGGTACTGTTTATCGCTGTGGTGCATATTTTAAGAGTGCTTTTAAGCTTAATTCTGTTAACATAAAGTCTCCAGTCATGAGTGTATTCATAAAGTGTAGTGGAAGAAAAAAAATCAAGGTTCTTAATATGCACCTTGTTTCAGCCAGGCACCTAGTTTTGACCAAACTGTTTGTGTAGATTTCAGATATTTTTGCAATGGTTTTTGACCAGAGGGAGGGAATGTGAGGGAATTAAATTATGATTGTTGTCTCTGTTTTCTGTTTTTCATTTGTTTATTTTTAATGATGATTATTCTCTCTGTTTTCCATTTTTGTTTTGTTTTGGTTTTTTGGGTATTTTTAGTAGTTATTAATTGAAGAAAAATATGGATTTTTATGGTGTCTTGTCAAGAAATAGGAAAATACTTTGTAAATATCACACAACTGGATTAGCTAACACCTTATTTGTTTCTAAAACAGGCTGCAGCAGCTGCATGAAAGAGCACAAAAATGCTACTAACCAATTTAAATTTAGTAGTAAGTAATACTTTTGAAGCTGAGGGAACGTTCAGTTAGGTATATTGTAACTACCTGAATTGGAAACCAGCCAAGGCATCATGGCTGATATTACATCTGTCATGAAAAACTCCAAGAAATTTGCTTTTGTCATAAGTGAACAAGATTTTGTTTCTTCTGAAGTTTCAAACTTCTTTTTGTCTATGTTTTTGAAGCCTCTTCCAACTGCTACTTAACCAGAAACATGATGGTATTAATAAACATCTGAGGACACTTACTTTCTCCCAGGACATGTGTCCTGAAATGCTTCTTAGTTCTTTCTTAGACCAATGTCCTGGCAGCCCTTGTGAAATGTCTTTCAATTTGGAGGAAGGTGATAAAATTGTATGATCTGGAAAAAAATACAGGATTTGTTATCTTTGAAACCATAATTTCATAACCATCTCCTTAAGGTTTTTCACTCTACCCAGCATGCATGGGCTCAAATTGAAACACAAGAGAGATTGAAAGGGCCTTTTATTTTGCAGAAAGATTAAAGGTAGGATGACTAGAAACACATTTCCACTCCTATCAGAGAGAGAATTCTGCTTTTGTTTACTTCTTATTCTTACTTTTGGCTTTGCCAGATCTGGAAAGTGGTTGTAAAATGAAGCCAACGCTACTCTTGGAAGTAGGACTGGATTAGCCACAACGCAAAGTGCCTAAGTCTCCTGGCTATACCACCAGCCCAGCTGTGATGAGGGAAGATTTCATTTCAACACCAAAGTCTACTTTTATTTTTTTTCTGAGGAAACCTTTGCTAGCCTCACCAGGATAGCAGAAAGTCATACCCACCACAGAAACTCATGTCCCCATAACAAGGATATGGGTAATCTGTTCGGAGCCATGGTGTCAATGTTGTTTTTGGGTGGGCATGTTTTCTCTCACAGGGGTACCCTGGCTGGCACAGGGATCTCTGCAGGTGATGCTTTGACTGAGTTGGCTGCTGAAAGCTTTGTTCTTCTGGAAGAATCCTCAGCCCCACTAAAGATGGGAAGAAAAAAAGGAAAAAAGAGGCCCCTGGACCCATTTTTTGTCTTTTATGTGATGATTGTAATAAGCTTGCTAGAAGAGAATGACACACTGACTTCCTGATTAATGAAGCAGAGTTACCCATGGATATGCTCTGCTCATCTCACCACAGACTGTGTGATGCACAGCACATACCATTTTACCCACTGCTATTTTAAAGCTGTGCCAGCTTGTTACAGAAACCTACTCACCTGTCTGCCAAAGGTGAAGGTATTAAATATGTCCTTACAAAGGATTAGTGGTATGCTTTTCTTTATCGGCATTTTGCTTTTATTCACGTTGTTATTGTGGGTAGAATAGAGTTGACCTTATTTTATGCAGATGAAATATTGAAATGTACACTGTAAAGAAGTATGGGGGGGTTCATTAGAAATTGCGGACTTGCCATTAGTAGTATATGACAGCGCCAGGGATTTTGTCCAGTGCTACTTACTTTACCAGGGAAATAATGCAGAGAAAGGTCAAAATGTTCCTTGGCACTTTCACAAAAATGTCCTGTGAACTTCTCTTTTTTGAATTTTCCACCTCTTGTATTCTGTGTGTTCTTCTGGATAGTTAGGTCTGAAAGCTGATGGTCTTTGTCACCCTTACTATTTAGTATTCGGTCCCCTCACAAATGCTTTCATGCTCGGGCTATTAGATCAACTGAAGCTGGTTCTAAGAATTCTCTGTCCACCCTACAATGAACAGTTTGTTTCCATTCAAACTAGTAGAAATTAGTATCCGAGGACATGGGAAGATTTTTCACTGGACAAAGCTTTAATTAACTGTTGCATACATATGTACAGGCTTTGGGAGAAAAATACACTTACCCAAGAGGAGCTGTAATAAAAAGGAAAGGAAACAGACTTTGGCTACACGATGGTGCCCACCTATCTGTAACATGGAAGTTAAAGAAAGCTACATTTGAGTTGAGTTTGCTAATAATTTTAGGTATCTCCTGCTATTGACAGGATTCTATGCTCATATTGATGGTAAAATCTATGCCAGCTTTTTCTGCTACTTTATTGTCAAAACCAGGTCAGAACAATTTTCTAATGAAAGAAACTAAAATGAAAAATATAATTTTGTAGTTTTTTCTGGTGAAAAAGAGAGGTTAACTACCTCTACACTAGTAACTAAAACAGGTCAGGCACTGTTCTTCAGGTCTGAAGTCAATTGGCTTGACACATTTCATGTGGCCTTAGCTAGTCTCTCTGTGCTCCCCAAAACAAGGGGATTGCATTCAAACTGCCTATTGGGAATGATCCTGCCTGTCTTATCTCCCACTTCTCTACAAAAACAAAAAAATTATCTAGGGTTGTTGTATTTTCTTAGACCAAAACTGTGTCCAAGGATTGTGCTAGTTTAAAAGCTCATGTAGTAGCTGTTGAGCTGTGCCTTGGTCGTGCTTGGTTAGCTAGTAGAGATGTAGCTTAGGGTTTTTGAGTCTTCAGTCATATATGGTCAAATGTAGTCACTAGACACACAGCCAGAATTACCCTGACCTTCAGAGGACACTGCAAGCCAACAGAAAAATGTTGCTTTAATAGCCATTTTCTTAAGTTTGTTTAATAGCTTGAGGAAAGAGAAACAGGGTAGGAAGCTCATGCGCAATGACATTGAACCTAGACAATTTCCCTGTTATCAGTCCATAACTTCAAATACATATATGATTGATTCAAATTGTGAGTGACTACTGGGGATTTGTGTGAGATATTCAAACAATTTTACCTGTCACAGTTGGTGGCTGTGCTTTGATACGTGAAGGGTGACGGATGATTCCATCTCTTTAGAGACAAGGAGGGAGAGCAGGGTACTTACCAGCAACTTTTAAGAGAAAAAGAGTTTTATAAATAGTACTGATACAAGCATCAGTCACACCGTGTGACACGCTTCAATTTGTTTATTGTCGAAATAAAGACGAGGCTGTAAATGTAAAGATTTTTTGGAACATCCTGCTTTGTGTAAATGTCGCATCACAGTAGATGGTGTAGATGGAAGGTTTTGCAAACATCAGCATGTTCTGGTAAAGTTACTTTGCTGAAGAATCTGCAGGAAATTCGGGAAATCTAGAGTACTTCCATGAATCTACTGGTTTAAATAAGACTAACTTGACTTTCTGGTTAAGGAATAATGTAGTTATCTCAACAAAAATATATTAGAGATAAACATATCAGTCACTGGGGTTGTCACAACCATTGTTGGCTTTAGAATAGGGAATTTTCAAATGTACTTAGATTTTGAAGTGCAAAGACAGGCAGTGTAAACTTAAAGTTTAATCTGTTATGGAAAATACTAACCCAAAAGCACAGAGTTATTCTAAGTGATATTGCAAAGATGTAGTGTAAAGAATGATGTCTGGGTGGGAGAACTGGCATGAGTCTATAGCTTGATGGTAGATGGCACAGGTGATCATAACTTCTATGTATTTTATGAGTATCTTTTCAAAGCATTTAAAGTTCAATTCAAGACCAGTAAAATAAAAATGAATAAAACTGGAAAAAAAAACCCAAACTGGCAGAACGAAAACTGGTATGTATGGCAAGGTTTAAAAGATAAACAATACTGTGACTGTACATAGCTGCCTACAACTCTTCTTCAGAGATGTCTCCATGAGACTTTGGTAGGTTTTTTTCTTGATCTATAAAGGCCTGATCCAGTTCCATGTAGAAAGCCAGTGGCACATTGCATCAAGCCCTGAGGAAAGACTGATGAAAGCAGTATGTGTTTTTACGCAGGATGTATTCTGAGAATAAAATTAGCTAGCTATTAATGCAAAAAAAAAAAAAAACCCCAAAAACCCAAAACAGTTTGGTGTTCCTGTTTCACTCTCCTATAATACATGAAGGAGACATAAATATTGTCTATAAACAACTTGAAAACTCAAACAGTAAAAATTTGTTCTGATGCAATATCTCTTACATGATGACCTCAAAGCCATTAGACATATAAGCATATTTTTCTTCCTGAGAGAATTGTCTGCATTTGTGGAGGTTCCTTCACTTTAAACATATGCAAACATCCTATGCCAAAGCCCACTGTTTTATCCTGTCAGAAGGCCTCATCCTTCTTAACTTCTAGCTATTTTTTCCTGTCTCTGTTATGGCTTAATCCACTTTAGCAAATAGTGCATCTAACAGACCTTATCTGTAGGGCAAAACAGTTGGTAATGAGGATCTTGTGTTCATGTTATGCATGTTTTGGAGTTTATTTTGAACTAGCTCTTGTCTGCTCCTGTGGACCGAAAACTCATTCTGGTTGAAGTGTTATTTGATCTCCAGAAGCACAAATTTGGGTTTAGTTATGTTTGAGAGGAATCCACATGTTATGCTGTGAGACTGCTTCATGGTATGAACTGAAGGACAGCAAGTGGGATAACTGTTGCAAATGAATGTCAAAATTGTACCACTGGTTCCTAGAGCAATAATGCAGAGATATGAAGTTCTTCTTCAGTGTGTGTGCTCATCTTGCCAGCCTCATGACTTTGTGGTTGATTTTTGGTGAACAGAAAAAAACCCTTTTGTGGGAGAGCTGGAAGAGCTACCATCCTATGGAGAGCTGTAGAAATGACTGCAGCTCACTCTGTTCTGCTGGAACGGGAAAACTTTATGATCTCCTGTCTCCTGGGAGATCTTTTTCCAAACAATGATCCAAATAATGGGTACGAAGGGGAATGACAGCTATCTTCTGAAGAAATACTCTAAGAAACGCTGAGTGTGGGACATAACAGAGGTCTGGGCCAAGTTCGCCACACTGGCCAAGTAGTAATGAGAAATATGGGAGACAACATATGCAATTTGCTTTGATAAGGAAAACAAAAAGGCAAGGCAAGGAAGACACAGTTTCATGAGTATGAAAGCTAAAGAGCCTGATTCCCTATGGATTTGTGTCTCTTGGTTAGAGATTTTTGTGTCTAAAGAGGAGTAGGCTCTAGCTGAAGTTTCTTCCATGGTGGAGCCATTTACAAGAACTCCTGTGGGAGTTTTCTGATGGTGGATAAGGTGTATGCTCATGCTTCTTATCAGCCAGGGCATCTATGAAAGACACACTTACACACTCAGATAGTCTGCCTGAACAACTCTTTTTTTTCATGGTAAATATAGTTAATGACCATCCTACTTATGAAGTGTTCAAAATCTTTTTCAAAAGAATATAAAAATTTAAGGTCTTCTTTTACTACTGCACTAAACATCCATATTAATAATTATTTTAAAGAAAATAATAAAAAAATCATTTATCCAAGAAAGCACCAATTTTCACAATTATTTTCATTAAAAAAAATAAAAAAGTAACACTTCTGTGAAGGCACTGTCCTACTTGCATTTTTGGATGGAGATTGTTGTTAGGGTAGCATGAGTTAAGTTAGCTTCTCTTGGCTTACTAAAGACAGTTGTGCTGTGAAGCATTTTGATTGTCCATAAAATGAAATTACAGAAAAAAATAAATATGTGTGAAAGGAAGTGTCTCTGTAATGGGAGTTTTGTGGAATTTGACTATAAGTGGGAGTAGATTGAAATACTTGCCAAAAGGGCTGGCTGCCTCAGTGGGCTGAAGTGTAGGGACAAGTGTGGGACATAGCTCTTTCTCCCAACCCATTTGCAACCTGTCATCCTCTCCCGGGTGACGGGAGGAGGCTCTCACTGGCTGCTGGGCCCAGCCTGGGCTTCACAAGGGATATGTCAGTTGCTAATGCTCCTCAGCTGCTGCTGCCCAACTCCACGTGGACATGGCCACTATAAAACTAGAATCGTTCTGCCTTGGATCTTGCCTTGTTTTACTTTGGACTTCATAGATGCATAGCCATCTTTTTATATTATATTTTCTGGTCACCGAAGTGTTTAAACTCTGCTGAGGTCTGCAAAATCTTTCTCTGCTCAGGCTGACATGTCAAAAGCACCTGATTTTCATAAATATCTTGTACGGCTAAGTGTTGAAAGGTCTTTCTTTCATTTGATCCCACTAATACTTAATAGTAAAGAAGAATAGCTCAAATAATAGCAGAATTTGACAATAGTGGTCCCTTGTTCATTGTTTTCCTGTTATTTCTCATTTCTGTAAGACATTGATACTTATCCACGGTGTAACCTCGTTGATTGGTGACATTATGAGGATGAGAGCCAAGTGAACATTGCAACTAATCACATTTCATCGTTACAAACATGTTTTTTAAAAAGAGAAATTTGGTTTCCTTCTCCATAGTCTGACCTTTGTTCACATTATCATTTCCAAAAGTTTGCCTTTCTTCATTAAAAAAGCGTGAAGAATTTCGTCTAATTAGTTTCTAATGGCAAACAGCATCTTGACCTCATTTGTCAGAAAATGCAGAGCTGAACTGTATCATTTAACAAGGGAATACCACACATGTATGATTAATGTATGGCACTTTCCATGACCCTATTTGACTCCCTTTGTGAATATTTAATGTATTTAGCATTGTATTTTCAATCTCGGATGGCATAAAAGTCAAGAGCTTATAGCATATGGTGCTTCATCTTATCGAATGAGCAATAATAAATGAAAAATAGACCTTTGAGATATTTTACAATAGTTAAAAAAATAAAATACAATCAAAGACTGCAGAAAAGTCATGTATTCCATTTCTCTCTGTTAATTTGAAATCAAAAAGGCAAAGGGAAGGTGGATATGCAGAGAGATGTGCGTGTTAAAAACTTGGCAGGGTATGCTGAGTTCAGACTGGGAAGCAAAGGCACAGTAAGAGAGTGCTCTGAGGACAACACACCAAAATCCCCTCAGCTGGCAGAGTGGGATGCCCTATTACATCAGCAGTAATAAATTGGTTGACCTGACCGAGCCCGTGTCTTTTGGACCCTCAAACCTTTTAGTAATTTTTATGCATATAGAGGATAGGGTCAGCTTCTCCAGAACATAAAAACTTCTGTTGATGGAACAATTTGGTTACCATAAGATCCAAATACATACCCCTTTGTCTTCTACAGCATACACCATTCTGCAGGAGGGTGATATTGCTTCATAATCTTCACCTTTGTGCTCCCTGTCCTTCTTGGAACAATGCCATGCACGCTAGGCAGACAAAACTTCCATTGAAAGCACTGGAATTTTGCTTGAGTCTAACATTAAGAACCAGCTCTTGTTTTTTCTCAAGGACAAAAGGACAAGGAGGATTCCCACTGTTTTTTATTTAACTTGGGGCCACATTTTAATGCTCAGAACTATCCATGTCCTCCTCTAAGCAGCAGGGAGACTATGTTGTCTGTGTATACTTTTTGAGGTTCAGACTTCTCTCCGTATGAGCTGGTGCTATCCAAACGGCTTACACACCTTTAGGAACAAATAAATAATAATAAGGTTGCTATAGATTTTGTATTAACAAACAGGTGTCCACACTGTAACTTTAGATTTTCTTTGGAATTTTCTTAGTCCAGTGCTGGTGAGGCTTTGCTCCCTTCATTCATTTGAGCAGATCACAGCTTCCTATAGTATGGCTTTATTTCATCTTAATTCATCATGGCTTAAATATGTGAGCTCACAATACTCAAACTCAGGTGTGACTGGAGACTACACTATGCTACTGCATCAGTGTAATTTGCTGCTAATCAGTAATTTATGGATGCATCAGTATAATTTGTCACTTTGAGGTCATATAAACTGACCCAAAGTTAGGAGTAAATGAAATGTACACAGAGTACTTTCCAAAAAATTAGATGTATTATTCCTTTGTTTATTTCTTTTCTGGTTTTGGTGAATACCATAGCAGAAATGAACACAATGATAAGAAGTGGAATTCTGGCTTTGTAGGTGTCACTGACAAAATTCCAATTGATTATAGTAGGGACATATTTTTTTCCATATATGTAAATTTAATAAGAATATTTATTTGTGACAATAAGGCTATTTGTCTACAAATGTGTCTATTTTATATTTATCTTCTTATCTTTTCTCATTCCTATCAGATATTATTCATTTTAAGGCTAAGTATCTTCCCAAAATATAAGTTTATTTAAATTAAGAACGATAAAAACACATGGATCAGAAAAAAATAATCAGCTAAAATAAAAAATCTAATGGTTTGAGAAGGCATATAATAATCATAGATTTTATTAACAGTCATTTTAACAATGTGGTCTGCTTGTGGTTTAATACATCCTTAATAAAAGAAGAAAATCTAGCTGCATGCATACACGGCAAAATGTGAAAGTGCTATTGCAGAGTCATTTTCAGCAGCAGTTTGTTACATTTCCACACTTGATTTTGCATGTGAGTCGTGTTCTGTATTTTGAGGTGTGAAATGTGAATTAAAGATGCTGAGAGACTGAATGACCTGAGAGCAAGCCCTGTGCAACTGGATCCTCACAGCCTTCGGCTGGATTAAGGGGACAGGGCCTCTGGAGAACAGCATGGAAGACTGCGATTAGGTTATCTGCCAGCTTTTACTTTAAAATGCATTTTTTGGGGCCATGATGATCCTATAAACACTAGTTCTGGGCAGATATAATAAATCCCTTGTCAGGAAATATGTGGCAAAACAAGATCTCTCTTTTCTGGGGGGAGAAAGAGCCATATTAGGCTTCCAAGGTGATAGTGGTACCTATGTTTTTTAAGCCAGCCTTTGAAAATTGATGCCTTTCACTCTATCTACACTCATCATTTAGAACTATTCCCAAAAGTTATTCTTAGTCTTACACAGTGGCTTACAGCTGTATATAGGCAGTGATACCTCTGCCTGAGAACTTGCTATTGGAATGTAGTTTGTCATATGTTAAATTGCACAACATAGATTGACAGTAAAACAGCTGCTCCCTTGGTAGACCCAGCATCTAACAGAGATGAGATAACAGAAATGAGTGGCCCAAAGAATTCCTGTTTTGCAAGACTCCTTAGACCACCTTGAGTTTATATGGTTCTAAATTGACTTTGTGTTAACACTGCAAGAGGAGTAACTCCCCAGACACCTTCTTCTGAAATAGTATTTTCATGTTGGGACTATGTCAGATGGCAATTTTTGTTATAGACGTGAAGAGGAATATACCTGGTCTCTACTGTTGTAGTGCTAGGTCAAACTTCAGCTTAGGCCAAGTCTTCCTGGGTGATTAATAGGCACTGCAACGATAGATACACTGCAATGGTACCTCTGAAGCAGCAGAATGACAACAGTATGCTGTTAAAGACACATTGCTCCAGAGTATTAAATGACTAACACTTGACACAATATTTATTCACTTGTCGTTTATCATTCCTGAAATGTCTTACAGAATATCTTGGCATTCAAGCATCTTGCAAGAGATTAGTATTTTTTAGAGTTTTCTTACTGAAAGTTATTAATTACTGATTGTGCCTTTGATTCTAGCTCTCTGGAGGTCATTGCATGGACTACACGAGACCTCCTTTGTGTTGCCTTTCTGCTCCCATGATCCTGTTAGCTCTGATGGGAGGGTTCTCAGATGCAGACTCCATTGACAATAATTACTGAGCTCAATGGCATGCTGTCACTCCACTTTACAATATCACTTAATATGATACTGTCTTCATAACACCAATATTAAAGCAACTTAGAATTTTTTGAGGCCAATAGAGTTTTTGTTTATTGCTTTGAAGTAGTGTCAAGGGACAAATAAAAAAGTTACAGATGTGTTGTGTGCTGTTAGTCTGTCTACTTAATGTGGCCTTGGTCATACTTCTGTTTACAATTTTTCTGTACACAAACAACATCAGCAATACAGTGTCGTCTTTCTTATCCCTCCTTGCCTTAAAGATGCTGCTGAGAGCTTTGAGGCCCTCTGTTCTTTGTGTCTGAAGGCTGTTGTGCCCTCATAGCTTGCTGTGAAATGTGAGTGTGAAGTTTCTTTCTAACTTGCACCCAAACGACCTCTCTTAGATAACCAGCAACCATTTGGGCTGGTACGATCACCGGACACGGCTGTTTGCTGCTAGCTATAAAACTAGTTTTTTAGTTTTACTTTTCTATTATGGTGCCCAAGCTTTTACATGAGCCTTTTTTTCCTTCCCAGAGCAGCTGATTCCTTACTGTATTTCTCCCTTGTCTCGGTTGAATTTCAGTACTAGCAGATCTGGCTTATTTCAAAAGATCAAGACTTCTCTAAACACTAGTGCCCATAGTACAGTAGTACCAACTACAGAAAGCCCATTCTGGAATGGAGAAGGAGATGGGAGTGCAAAATAGATATCAAAATGTACACAGATCGATCTTCTTGAAAAACTGCCCAGAGATTAATTTCCCTTGGCTTTTTACCATGTTATGACACTTCACGTAACTTTGGATTTTGAGTTCTTTGATAATGTTATCAAGATACGACACTGTTTAATACCACTAAGACACCAAAAAAAGGTTTGAAAGAATGCAAAATGAAGACTAGATTCAATAGACTTGTCTCACCATATAAATAGACTGAAGAGAACAATAGCATCAGCTGTGCTGGGATTCCTTAGTGGGATCCACTAGCTTGACCATGATGGATTATAGCCTGGGTATTGTAACACTGTGTATAATAACCACTTGGCATAAGATTGAGGATATCTACCTTGAGTAAAATCATTTGATTGCTCTAAAGTTTATGCATAAAATGAAAGCAAAGCTTTCTTATCAGAGATGTGGTGTCTATTAATATGCTAATGACTGCAGGATTTTCAAATACACGAGTGGCAAGGGTTATATAATTAACATGTTAAGATAGTTCACAGCCACTTCCATTTTACTCGAGCATTACAGTCCTGTGAGCTATAGAGATGACATGATAGATCATCACATGTTATTACTGGATATTCGGAAGAAAATAACTACATCTGGAGAAAGACAGAGAGTTTTATGAAGAATGATTGATTTTGTCTACTATATCTTCAGAGAACATTTTATCTGAATGTAATTGCATGAGTTCTTACCCTTTCTTAATTGCACTTTGAGCTGCAGATAAAAGCAAGGTCAGAATCTCCAGGCCAAATGACATTTTTGTGTAATTTTATTTGCATAAAATACACTAATCATAGTTGCTCATGTTTTTGCTAAGGAGTCTCAGTGTTATTTTGGAGTTTAGAACAAACCTTAAAGTCACGTGAGTTTCATTTGTGGATGTAATGTCAGGATGCTCAAGCTGCTTCTCTAAAATCACTGTTCTGGTACAATGTCACGTGTATAATGTAACATCTTAACATGATGCAATACCAGCTGCATGTTGTCATATTTTGGATCAAAAGTAATATAAACACTATTATGTAAATGCAAGAGAAACAGTGAATACTAGAGATAATGAAAATACCTCCAGGCATTTTTTTATCATAGCAAAATTGTTGTTGTCCTCTTTTGACTCTAGTAGCTAAACAAGCATTGCACTTCTTCAGGTTATTTCTCTTAAAAGGTAAAATCGATGGTGGAACTAGACCCCACTGGTGGCGTTATATTTACAGTGAAAGCTCCAACTGCAGGACATCGCAGCATGGTGCTTCTTGGCACACACTCTCACAGTCCTGTAAGACCACATTCTGGTGGTGCCTTCAGGACACTCCCACAGCCCAGTCCCTCTCTGTCTTCGGGGCTGGCTTTTATACTCTTTTCCCATTTATTTCACAGACAGTTGAACATACATAAAAGTAGTTGCAGCAAAAGGTCTGCTCTGATGATGTCTTCCTTTTGGGCAGTGGTCCATTCCTGTTTCTTGGGGAATGCATGTGGTTTTTTTAGCTGTCTTTTCCCCCAAAGGTATTTCAATAGATTCTCACATTTACTCCTGGAAAGGATGGCAGGTTTACCCACTGTCGTCAACGTATTTTAAGTCAAAACACAGAAGTATTAAACTTGTTTTCTTAAGGGACTGATCTAACAGTTCTTGGACAGATGAGTAACTCTTCCAAAATATCGGTCTGACTCATTACTTTCTGCCCACATAAAACCCCTTCTAGTTTCGCTTGGCTTAGTGACATTTTTCACTTCCTGTCCTAAACTATCAGACAGTGTTTCTGTAAACTGTAAACAGTGGCAGGGTTTCCACCTAAGAAACTTCTGCAGTCAGTGATATGTAGACACAGTTTAAGCAGAGCACGCTGGAAGGCTTTGCGGTGTCAGAGGTAAGGTAGATTCCAGGTGGGGAGTCAAATTAACTTCAAAATCCTGCAAGGCTTTTTTTTACAGGAAGCATTAAAATAGGGCTGTCACCCATGACAGACAGATGGCCATCCTGATTAAGAAGCATATTTCCCTGTTATTTTTACAACACAGTCAAGGTAAATATTTCATCCCCTTCCGCATTCGGTTGCGGCGACTCTTTCTCTCTCTTTGTGCTTTGTTGCCTGGAGAATGTTCCTTTCCTTGGACCGCTGTCACAGGCCACTAGTCTGTGACAAAGCTCAGTCTCAATCTCCCACAAAGCTGAAAAAGAGAAAGTCACAAAAGAGCCCTTTTTCCTTCCTTTTTGGGTTTTGCCTTTTTCCTCACCCAGGCTGCAACAGGGGCTGCGCACAGCACGGGGGTAGCTCGCAGCAGATGAGAGAGGGAGGCATGTCAGAGGCAGGAGCCGGCAGCAAAGCCCCTGCTCATGATACACAGGCTGAGTGTCTCACATCAGAGATGCTGCTGCTGCCTCTGCCTTTGTCATTTGTGGCCCATTCGCCTTTGCCTGTGTTGCTGCCAGTTCTTCCCCTACCTGCACTTTTTTTTCTTTGACCTACATGCTTTCTGAGAAGTGCTGAGCATTTCATTTTCCTCCTTCACACTTACGAGAGTGGTCCTTTCACTAAATAGTCATGTAAGCAAGGCTAAGGGATCCAACTATTTTGCAACAGTTCGTTCAAGTAGAAGTAACATTTCTGTTCTGTTTTTAGAAATATAAACATCAACTGAAATTATATTTACAGGAATAATTAATTGAATGTTACAGAACTTTATACAGCTATTTTCAGTGGATTGATTTGCTGATGTCTCCATCAGAGCTTAAAGCTCATTCATTACTACGAATGACATAAGCTTAACTTCACAGGACATAGTGACAGAGTAGAAAATCCACCTGAGAATCTGAGGCTGGGATTGTAGCTCACACTGTCCTTCAGGTTCTTCAGGGAGTATTGCTTAGTGATTGATAGTTTCACTTGGCGTACTTAGATGGCTTAATGTCAATCTGTGGTTACAGAATTTCACTGCAGTGAAGACACAATCTAGACCAAATGAAGACACAATCTAGACCAAGGTTATGACTGAGACTCAGAATCAGAGGCTTCCAAGCATCCTCATCTCCTTTCCTTTATCCTATGAAATATCCACTGAGGTTCTTCACTGACAGGGAGATGGGATCGAATAGTTAAAGTTGGATCCAATTGCGAATTAAAAAGCCTCAAATTTGGGGTATCTCTATAGTTTTGTTCCACAAGTGTATTTGCTACCCTTGCTGAGAACTGCCTCTCTCCCAGGGTGCCTGATCGGTGATACTTGTCTCCTCTTTGCATCCTATCAGGGTCTCCTGCTGAGCTTTGCTGTGCAGCTTTATCTGGCAGACTTTCACAGAAACCATCCTCTAACAGGGCAGAGATGATCACAAGCTTCAAATGATGTTTGCACATTTGTCCTCCTTTTCTTAATACAGTAGTATTGCAGTTAGAGCACCCAACAAGGAAGTGGGAAACTGAGGTAAACTTCCTTCTCTTTTTGATGGCCAGTGGCAGAGCGGTATTGTAATAAATTCAAATTATAAGGTAAGATACCTTCTTCAGTTGGGTACTACTGGTGGTCTCTGCCTTCCACAGTCTTCATGACCAATCATCTGGAGACTTCTGGACAAGGAGACCTCAGTGCATCTAAAGGGCCCAGTGCGGAAGATATTCAAGCTGAGATCACCTTTCTGCATAGACATTTCCTTCTAGTCAGAAAGGTAAAGGAGCCTTACTGCTTCATTCAAGGAAGGAGAGAGAAGGGAAACAGCCTGTTTCCTTCCTGAAGGCAGAATGGGAGAGAAACTAATTTCATTCCAATTGATGTATTTAGCTTAGGAAAGCCAGAGTCTTGATCTCTATTCTTCACACCAAGGACCTTCTCCAATGGCTGTTTCATTCAAACAGCAAGTACAGCTAGACACAGACATAGAGTATGTCTGTCTTGGTTTGTCTCTTGACTCAAGGTTTGATTTTTATTTTACTAATGTGATTATTACCAATCTCATTTCTTTATAAGGCAGCACCATTTAGAACTCTAAATGAGATATCTTCCTGTATTATCCATGTTTTGGAATTTATATTATGTTTAGGAGCCTTAAATGTGATTAATTGTCTTGTTGTTCTTAGTATGCATTTACTTCTGTGCTACAGTTTTGTACGGAAAAATATGATCATGATGCACTTACAATCTTAACCTAAACACAGCAGTATGATTTTTGGGTAAGTTCTGTTATTACTTAGCTTCACATGGTGGAGAATGCAACTTCACTAAGCTTTTTTTTCTTCATAGTTTTACATAGCTATCTGAAGTCAATCCTGGAGTAACTCCATTTAATCTAATGAAATTAACTTCGGCATTGGTTTGGCTCAGTGTGTTTCTATTTTGAAGTGATAAATTGTCCATAAGAAGCACAGTCTTTTACTTTGCATGTGGTTAATTTCACAAGAATGGCAACAGTAATTTCTGAGGCTCAACATCCTTGAAAGTATCTTTGTGGGTCATGCTGAGAATGAAAAATATTATATATACATAGCATCAAAGGCACCAACATAAATCTATAGTTTAAAAAGTCAGCATTCCTGTGGTATTAAAAGGAATTCATCTGAGGAAAATGGCAGAAATCATTCCTCTGAGAGAAGCAACGCTGAGCAAATGTATGCATGTTAAAATGTCTAAATGTTTTACTGTTGTCTATAATTGAATTAGGTTCCAAGTGAATGAAGGGAAAATAAGACTGAAAAAGAGTAACCAATTGTACTAGTCGATGGGGGATCAAAAAGGGAATGTGACAAACTGATGAACCTGAGGCTCTCCTTCATCTGAAAATAAGGGGATGTTCAAATAAATAAGGTCATGTTCAAATAAAGCCATTAAAGAAATTATCTTCAGAATAGCATCCAAGGGCATTTTCACACGTACAAATCACAGAATCATAGAATATCTCAAGTTGGAAGGGACCCATAAGGATTATCAAGTCCAACTCCCTGCTCCTCACAGGACTACCTAAAACCAAACCACGTGACCAAAAGCGTCTCCTTGAACTCTTGGTGCTGTGACCACTTCTCTGGGGAGCCCGTTCCAGTGACTGACCACCCTGATGTACACACTGACCACAAAGATTTACAAATACATCTTTGACAGGGAATTATCATTGCTATTTGTGAGGGGATGAGCAAATCAATAGATTATTAAGAAGACATGAATAACCTCACTTCACACTGATTCCTCATGTGGTTTCCTTACCATGCCAGGAAATTCTGTGCTGAAATCAGGACATACGACATTCCTAATGACTAGATTCTGTTCAGAATTAAAATGCTTTAGTGAGTTCTTCTATTTACTGATTGAGCCATGAATTGCAGCTCTGTTCTCAACAGTCTTTCAAATCACAGAAATAAGGCACAGAGGTGTTAAGCTCCTATCTCTCCTATTGAACTATTACAATATAGGTCCTAGAACTTAGATACTGTGATAAACTCATCTTAAAATTACCCTGTGCCTCTTGTAGCATTGTTCCAATTTGTAAAATTCTTCAAAACCCATGCAAAGAGTAGCAAACCTAATGGTAATATATCTCTAGTCCAATAGCTAGTGTATTTCCTGGGGAGATGTAACATCTGGGTTTCTGTCTTTGGTCCAAAATGCACTTATTGAAAATGGAAAACCAACAGAAGATATAAGAGCAAAATATTCTACAGCCTGATGGCTAAGGCACTTTCCCAAGAAGAAAAGTTAATGAATAAAAACCAGATGTCATAACTATCTTTTCCAGTGTTTTTCTGAGTAGAGGCATTCGCTTTTTTTAACTGAAGTGCATTAGCTTAGTTAGAAAGCTTAAATTAAACATTTTTTACAGAAACAAACTTTTTTTTTTTGTTTGTTTGGATTCTTTCCAAACTGCATTATCTTCTGATTTAATTTTCCTAAGATCAATGAGTTTAAAATCTGTTCTTCACAAGTTCCCATTCCACACAAAATCATTCAATCACAGAATAATTTAGGTCCTAAGTGACCTCTGGGGGCCATCTAGACTAATCTCCCGCTTGAAGCAGGACTAGCTTCAAAGTTACATCAGGGTGCTGGGGCCTTATATCAAGCCCTTATCTAGTCAAGTTTTTTAAAATCTTCAAGAAGGGAATTTTGCTTTAATTGTTCTTAGAAAAGACTATTAGCTCCTGGTTTCTTTATTCAAATATTTTGGGCTGATATGTGATAAGAAGCTGTAATGATAAGACAGTCTGACTTAAATACTAGCCATCAAGGACAATTTCAGCTTGAAAAGGCTTGGGTCTCTAATCAATGAAGGAGTAAGATGTGTCTTCTGCCTGGTGTTTCAGGATAGCGACCTGCGCTAGCAGCTCTGGGCTGTCCTCTGAAGGAGGTTCCCTCTCTGAGCCTACAGAACTTCGGGTTATCCTTTTATCTTCCATATTTGCAGAGTGTTCTTCAAAACAAGCTTGCAGGGAACTTCCTGTTTCATTATTTTGAGGTGTTTTGATTGTATTTATCCTTATACAGGAGTGCTTGTTTGACTTCACCACATGGGTTCATTTTATGCTTACTGTATAAATTGAGACTTGTTTTGATTTTGAGCCAGGCAAGCCACCATTTATTTGTGTGTCACCATATATTTGTATGTGCTTTCAGAAATTACATTGTAATCAGTTCCACTATTTATTTTGAAACTCATTCTTCATTCATTTGTTTGCGTCATCAAGAAGAAAAAAACCCAACAAACTTTTATAGACTTCTGTAAACATTTACCAAGAGAATTAAGTAAGATAGCAATTTGTCTCTGCCTCACAATCATAGCTTTATTCTCCAATTTCTGTTCTTGAACAAATTCGGATGTTGATCTCTGCTATTTCTGCAGAAAATCATATGGACTCTGTAAGACATTTGCTTTCTTTTACAAGACATGATACCCCACAGGTTGATGCCCTTGTGTTGTGACTGCCTCCACTTCTATTGTGTTTGCTGTTAATGCCTCTACAGTTCATTTACCCTTGCATTCAATCTTTCTGACTTTGCATCCACTTTGTTTTAGGTATATCTCAGTCTCTCAACTATTTGTAAGCACTTTGGTTTCCAGTTCCATTTCACTGAAAACATTCACTCATTTTTTGGAAAAGTCAGGTCAATTTCACTCAGTGACATTTCCTTTGACACTGCTTCCCCAAAATTTTTTTGTTTTTTTTTTTCTAATTAAGCTCTTTATTAACCACTGCATTCACAGTACTTAGTTCGATTGCTTAGATTTGTAATGCAATGGTCAACAATATCAGTTGCCTGCTTTCGCTTTTAGAGAAGATGTGTCTTTCCTTTCTGATCTGCTATTTCTCCTCTTTGCTGGTACCATACCTAGATGTGAAGTTTCTCTCAAAATTTGCTGTTATCTTTTCTGGCCAAGGGAATATTTTTTCAACCTTCTTGCAGTTCCTGTTTTGAGCAATTGCATTACGCTCCATATGATTTCTCCATTGCCCCTTGAATCAGTCAAGAGGCATAATCTGCAGGAATAATTTTTTTAGAAAATCTTGGTGCCTGTCATCCTAACTCTGAGCCCCACTTTAAAGACACTGAAACTTTCAGCTATGTCCTATATTTGATTTCTCACAGATTTCATGTAAATTCTTTTTAGGTTATCTCACATACTATGTAAGTTCTCCTTTAATACTTTACTTTTAAATGTATTCGGTTTATTCCTTCTTATTCTGTGTATTTCTCTTCTACTCTGTGTCCAATTCTCAAGCCTACATAGAATGATATACTTTTTTTGGTCTCAAATTATCTATAGCTTGGTCTTTCTCAGAGTATGGCTCCATTTTGATGGTAGAGCAGACCTAAAATCTCTCTGTTAATTAAAAAAAAAATAAAAATCTTTACCTTCTCTGGACTGTCTGTGCCAGCTCTATTTCTTGCTTAAGTCATTGATTATGGATTCAGCTAATTAAAAAACTGAAACATTTTTCTTTTCCCAGGTTAATTTTCTTTCACCTTAGTGATTTGAATCGACTTGCTGAAGTACCACATGAATACTGGATCCAGGGAAAAGGAAAAGTTTGGAAGTGGAATATGGTGGTAAATGCAAGAGTCTGCCTTTGTGGTGGTGCGGAATTATTGGGACAGATCAAATGTTCTTATGGAACTGCAACTGTCATAGCTTTTTTAAGCTAGGCACTCTCCCTAGTAAAATGTAGCAAGCTTTCCTGCTCTTTCCTGTGCCTTGATTTCTTGCTTCGTAAAATTTATCACCTATTATTTAAGATTTCTTGATATGCATGGTCATAATGTGTTGATATCTATGATATCATAGATCTTCAAATTTCATTTAACCCAGTGCATTTGATTTTATACATATTAACTGAAATCTATTTTTCTTGATACTTGTTAACAAGCTTTATTAAGTCCACAGCAGAAAATAAAAAATCAGATTTTGTAGGTTACAGGTATTTGGTATTTGATTACCTTCTTCTCTGTGGAGATTTTCCAGATCTCCTTTTCCTCCTGTGATTCAGTTTCTCACATTCTTCATTCCTTCCTTTACATAAATTTTCAAGGGGAGCATTAACAGTTCTTGGTATGTTGTTCTTGACCATTTTGACTATTTTCTACCTACTTTCATTGTCTTGAGTCTTCCACAGATAAATCTCTCTGAAGATTGTCTGTGCTTTCATTTTTTTGTGTGTTTTTTCCCTTTCTAACTTACTGTATCACTCCATAACTATTATCTAAGAAACAAAATGTATTTTTATCCTTTCTTGGTCTCAATGTGGTAACTTTTTTTCCCCACATAGTTGTCTTTCAAAACCCTGTTTCAATTATTAAACCTTATATCCTCTCCACTATGACATACAAATACTTCCTTTTTGTTTTAAAAGTCTTTGGGTTTTTTTTGTTGTTTTTTTTTTTTTTTTAAATAAAATAGTCATGTGTCTCAGTAGAAGGCAACCAGTCTTTGGTGCATGGTCACTCTGGGTCATTTTCGTACCATATTGATCACATCACATTGTGAGTTATATTTATAGTCTTTTTGTCAGCTTTCCTTATCTCATCTGTGATAGTCTTATCTCTGTTAGCATCCTCTGCGGTTTTAACACAATCTTTTAAAGTTTCAAGCTTATTCATCTACTACAACAGCCTTTATTTTGGCTGTCTTTGATAGCCTATGATATAACTGGCTCACGTCTCTTTTGTGTGGTTCTTTCATATTGCAAGTCTTGTTTTCTCTCACTTTCTTATTTGTTTTTGTGAAAGAGTGACCCAAGTCACAGTTGGCTTTCAACAGTCAGATATTACTCCTGTCTCTTGAATCAATAAATATACAGGGCTGATTGTGGTACTTAATTTTTTTTTCAGTGACTTTGTTTAGCATTTTCAGATCTCCAGTGAGTTTATTGACTCCAGCTTCTGATCAATAACATGTGCTTCCAGGAAGATCTGGAAGTGTTACATTCATCTCCACCACTGTCCACCACATTCCTCCCTCATAAGACTCAGAGAGATTTTTCCCCATGATTGTTCTCTTTAGATGTTCAGTTTTCTTAGGCACCAAGCAACACAGCTATGATGAAAAGGGCTATTGCTAGGAGACAGTTCTGTGTTTCTTGGCCACGCTTACCTGACATGTGCCAGTAAGATTACCAAATCTCATATTCCCTTGTCATATGACAGGAGTCAGTATCCGCTTGAAACAAATGGCTACTAGCTGAATGTAGCTCTTGGCAACTTTTTATTTTGTAAGTGGAAAACCATTCTTTTTTTTTTTGTTGTTATTCATTGTAGTAACATAGAAGATGAACTTTTTTTTTTTCTTTTGGCATCCACTGAAGTTTTATGGAAGCCATTGCAATTTAGTATTAATTAATATCCACTTATACCAAAGTGTTGACAATAACTTTCCAAAATTGTGAATTTGACATTTAGCAGCATCATTTAAGAGAGCAAGAGGAGCTTTCCAAACTACAGTTGAAAGTAAATTAACTGTGATACAAATGTTTATAACATTAGTCACTTAGTGAGTGGCTAAGGAAGCTTTTGTTACCGCTGGAGACTTCCACATGGATGACATGAGATACTTCCTCCCCAGTTACCTTGCCAGACATTATGTTTTGCCTCAAGTATTTCTATTTAAAATGCTCATTATTTTAGCTTGCAGAGTTGGAACTGAAATGCTGTGTACCAGGGCCAGTGTGCTCTAGTGATCTCTCTTTTTATTTCAAATCCTTTAACAACAGGCTGCTGCTTTAGTTCATAGCCCACTGTGAAGGGGTCCAAAGCAAGAGATTTGGGGAGACTGGAGATCAAACTCAAATGACAGGTATCGGCCTCCATCAGACCTTGTGTTCATTTACTAAGTCAAAACAGTTACCATAATAGCTGTCATGCCCTTAATTTGCACATTTACCCTACGGCTGAATCTTAGCCATGTATTTAGTTTTTAATATACCCACAGACAACCCTCTAGCCTATTTGCTGAAGAATGTCTTGAACTGGCATTTGCCTGAGCTATGAAAACCTCTAAAGTTCTTCCAAGGAGTTAGTTTTGTAGAGAAGGGATCTAATCCTTTCTACTGACTGAAGGACTGGTCTTTTCCTAACACATTCCAGGGAGAGGAGAGTACATCATGTTTGTCTTTTTACACCCCATCAGTATTTGAAGAGGTATGAGGCAGCAATTGCTCCGTTAAGGCATTCCCTGATGTCAGTAAACAAGAGAAGAGTCCCCAGTTACACTAAGTGATTGCGTGGGTAGCTGCTAGCACTTGTTTGATGAAATCCATTGTTGAGGCAATGTATATTGTACAGATGAACAGCTTCAATCTGGAAAGCAGATGACGTGTGCTTGCATACTTCATAGAGGAGCTAGTAGAAAAAAGTAGGTAAATTAACCTCCTTGTTTTTCATTCTGGGAAATAAAAAGGGAGGAATGCTATATTTACTAAGTGACCAGGAGATGAACTCTAAAGTTTCCCTGTGTATTACAAATGTTTGGAGTTTCTACTTTCCTTCTATTTAAGAAGATTGCACATATGATACTGCTGTGATTATGATGGTCTTTCAACATACAAGATGTGTCTTTTCATCAACACCTGAGCACCACTAAATGTGTTATCAGTAGATACATTTATGCAAGTCCAACCTGCATTTTAAATAGAGCTTGAATAAAAGCTTTGCACAGGCAGTTATTTATCCAGTTAGACTACTTTCCTTCCTTCCTTCCTTTCTTCCTTCTTTCCTTCCTTCTTTCCTTCCTTCCTTCCTTCCTTCCTTCCTTCCTTCCTCCCTTCCTTCCTTCTTTCCTTCTTTCTTTCCTTCTTTCTTTCCTTCCTTCCTTCCTTCCTTCCTTCCCTCTCTTCTTCATTTGAAAACATTTTCCAATATATAAAGTAAGAAAAAAGTTAGTTAAAAAAAGGAATTTTTATCAGATAACCTTTTTTGCAGCCCTCCTCCAGTCAACATCCACTCCACCCTGCTCAGAGAAGGGAGTGTGACAGAAGTGTGTTGGGTACTTCAGACCCTCTAATATGTGGCAGCATTAATTAGTTCTTTTCTGTGAATTACCTGTTTGTCCAGGGGTAAGAAAATGACCCCTTATCGGGAGGGAACTCTTGGCCCTTTAGCAGTGGAATGTGCAGACGGACTTTGCAACAGGGGATTTATCTGGCGGTGTTACTTCCACGGAATGTTTCTTTTCTGCCTATAAAGCCATTTCTCCCTCCCCACATGCTGACATCCCTCCACGCAGTACATGTCTGCATAGTCCCCCAAGGCTGTGATTTACTGCCTTTTTTGGAAACAGGAGGGCTAAAGATATTTGAAAGTATAAAATTATATTTATGACAGAGTTAAGATTTGAACTTTTTTTTTTTCCCCCAGCTTTTTTTTTGTTTTCCTCTGGTTTATGTGCAGATTTTCATAGACATGTTGTTAAACGTAAAATGCCTTTAGTACATACATGGTCAAAATGAAATGACAAATCCTATGCTGGGATATGTAATTCTGGTACCAAATGAAAATCACAACCCTTCTGCTCCCTTTCCATCCAGGTAAGTCTCCAAGCCTGCCTGGTCTCCGTGCCTGTCATTCTGTAGTCTTGGCTATTAAGGTATCAGTGGCATGAAAAGAATTTTATCAACACAATACCAGATCTTTATATCTCTAGGGATATCTCTGAATGAGTCTGTTCTGGTGATCATTAGGCTTAAACCTCATGTGCAGAATGCTTCACCAATGGTGAATTTGACTGTCCCCTTTGAATGAAGTGGTGTATGTTTGCTTTACAGAGACAATGCCTGATAGACAAATATTTCCATCACTTGGTTATATCAGATGGGTTATCAGAACTATTCAGGTATCATTGAATAATCAAGGAGAAGAATGCTGAAGGATTTAAGACAAATTGCTGCGAAAGTTAGAGAAGAGATGATCTATATGTGATAGATGCAATAAGGCAAGGCCTTTTTTTAATGTATACAATCTTTATTATTGCTAAGAGACATGAAGTTGTGAGTGATTATCAAGAAAGAAAGCTGTTGTTGAACCTGTCCTGATATTTTTTTTCTCTTTCCCTTTTGCTTTCTGCTCCTTCCCTCTGGAAGGAACATGTTGCATTGCTTGTGTATGATGCGCACATCTACCTTCAGCATTTGCAAGATATTTATGTGTGCTGCTGTTCAATAGAATGGGCAGCTACCCAGTGTGCTTGCATAATGCTAGCGGTTCTGCATGAAGAAATGAGAGATTTAGCTTTGGCTACAAAATGACATTTGGAATATGGTCTTTATGTGTTTCATCTTGGTTTTTTTTCAGGCATCTATAAAGGCATGCACACAAGCAGTGCTCATGGAGTGTTAAGACCTTGCAAATGCACACTATTCCTTAGTCTGTGCTGATTAGTTCTTCTGCCCAGGTCCTTGGTGAAGTTTCTCACACGGAGGGTCAGGCAGCTCACTCCGGCTACCAGCTTCTTGTCATATGCAGTTCAAGGCATTGACCATCAACTGTATAAGAAACCTTCCCCTTGTGCCTTCCCCAAGAAAAATATGCATGGTTTGGTTTTGTTGTCGTGGTGGGTTTCTTTTTTCCTAAAAAAGCATAACTGATTTTAACTCTTTAGTTCATTGAGTAAGTTCTAGTGCATCATCTAGTTTTGGATGCTGACTTTGTCATGGATTACTCCTGGCCTAGCTTTTAAGTTATTCCAAACACATTTCTGTTCTCAGTTGTCCATATTAAAATGTGGGATTTGGAGGGCAGGAACTTCATTGTCATACCTGATTTATGTAGAGGTGCACTGACTCAGAGGCTCAGACTTATTGTTATCCCTTGTCCTTCCGCTGCCCTCACACTCACTGGAAATGGGCAAAAAGTCTTGACACAGTATAAGAGATGCGACAATGAAAAAAACCCCACTGTATTGATGAATGTGTTTGGTCCAGTGTAGTTGACTTAAGTGGAAATGTTTAGTATATTGTGGTTGTCAGAGGGAAAAATACTGTCCCAAAATCACATCCAAAAGCTGAATATGTCATCATTTCATTAACATGTTTATCACATGCTATTATATGCTTATGTTGGATTTTTACACAAGACAGCAGAAAAAAGAGATATGACAGTGACATATTTGGCATTTGGTGTGTCAGACCTCCGGTGTATATGTAATAAGAACTATTCAACACGTGCCATGTGCTAGGAGGCTTCTGGGGAGCTTCAGACCACTGTGTTCTTGTTGTGGGGTTGATCACTACACATACAGTAAATCCAGTGTACCCTGGGAGCTCTAGGCTCACTCTGTATGCACTGAAGGCTGACGTATCAGTGTGCAGGGGATGTATCCAGAATCTCTGCTGCATAGCCAGGAATCCCAGACAAATACAACAAATTCTGCCTGGTAGAATTTCTAAACATGAGAGAGAAAAAGGCAGGAAAACCCAGTGGCGTATTAGCCCTTGTACTCAAAAGAGCTACCCACCTCATCACATAGGACTACGCCTTTCTTGTATTCTGTATGAATCTCCATTATGGGCCATTTTGCATCCCTCCTTGGGTGAGGACCATGTCTGTATGTGAGCCTAAACCCTGAGCCTGCATAATCTCTTGTAGTTCCACCAGCATCAGTGGGGGGTATGCTGATTTACTTCTGCTCCTGATTTGGCCCTATTCCCTGTTTTTTTATTAACTGATTGTTGTTCTTTTGTTTTTCTTTTTTTTTTTTCCCCCAAACAGTCACAGAATAGTAAATGATAATAATAGATTACTGCACGGATGGGTGTATCAGCATATGTTTGTGGGGGGATGTGAGAGACTGAACTGTGGGCCGACCTCCCTGACATTCTCCAAAGCCTTTTTTCTTTTCCCAGGCTTTTTGGGAGGGCGTTTGTCTGAGGAGGGGGGAATTCATTAGGTATGCTGGGGAAGAGATTTCTTATGTTTGCTTGCAGATCTTTATAGCCTTCATGGAGTGGGATGCACGGTTCCCATAAATATGTGATAATGATCATTTGGAGTGAATGTTAATTTGTGTAATGGTTTCCCAAAATATGGGCCATGTGCCTGCTGAGTATGTTTTATTTTAAAATAAATGTGCATACATAATACACACACAGAGACACATGCTGCCTGCATATGCATCCATAATTAAGAATCTAAAATTATAATTTGTTTTTGAAGGAGACAAAGCAGCAGCTCCCACAGTACGCTCGTAACCGTTGAGCGGGAGCCCAGCCGTCAGGATGGTTTTGTGAGCCCTGCCGGAGATCACAGTCCCACACGGACAGCTGCAGCTACAAAGCACCCCAGTGACCCAGATTCAGCTGTAGATTACTGTCTGCTTTGGCCTGTGCCTCCCATCGCTGCACCGGGAGTTTGATTTTGTTGCACAAGCTAACTTGCTTACTGCTCTGACCCATTTTACCATAGCAACCTGGTTTGCTGTACCACAGGCTAGAAAAAGCACACAGGCGACTTTTTAAGGATTCCAAGATTAAGTTCACTCTCTGCTCTTTTTTTATTCTCCAGCCCCCCTCTTCTCTCCCCTCCCCTCCCAACGTGCTTAGCAGACATGACGAAGAAGAACTGACACTTTCCAACAGTACTGGAAGCCAGGAAAAGATTTAGGCGAGGTATTACTTATGTACTTCTAATACATTGTTCATCCTGATGAATGTTTTTGACTTATTATTCTTTTTCTGGCAAAATTAGCCAGATGCTTCCCTTGCCCCAAATGCCTCATTCCTGTTTTTTCCCTCATCCATCTCCATCCCCTTTCCCCAATATCCAGCCCATTTTATTTTCATGAATATATTTCATTATGTCCTATGTTTTTGATTTTCTGATAACGTACAAATAAGTACAATCAGATGTTCAGGAGCAAAACTGCTCTCAGTGTAGTATGATATCTGCTATCCATACATTTGTATGTTTACGTGTGTGTATGTGTTAGAAACAGGAGAAGGCAGCTTAGAGGCAGACATTAATTTAGTCTTCCGTAGACACAGTTCTGACTGGGAAAAAGAAAAAGACAGTCCCAAACACTATGGATAATGGTGGTGAGATTTGAGAAAATCATACATTGATGATTTTTCAAGACTGCCTTTTTTATTTTTTTAATGTTGTTGAGGAAGCACTTCATGTTTGCGAAGCTTGGAGATGTGCACGTAGATGTAAGCATATGCAAAAATACATAAAATCACAAGAAAGTCAAAAGGAGACAAGTGTTCTGAAAGAAATTGGGTTTTCTCTCCATGTTTCACATATTTCTGAGATGCTTTTAAAGCACCTGAGTATTTTTGCTAGCCAGCCAAACAAACTTTGCCCAACACCTCCCAAGCCCAGCTGTAACTGGTCCTGCCCTTGTGGGTGTTGGGAGAAGCACAGTCAGGCTTTCAGGCTGACAAGCATCAGAGGTACATTTGATTTTGTAAAATGTTTTGGGAATCTGTTTTGCAACCCACACAGAGAGTCCCAGATATTCATAAGTCATGAAATTTTTGAGTTTGCCGGTGGTAGTGCTGCTCTGGGTGAGGGGTTTGGGTTAGGCTCTTTTCAGCTATAGACAGATATCTCCTGGTTGTGTTGGTTTATTTATTTTTAGCTTCTAGAAACTGGTAAGTGGGTTCATGTTTTGCTAATCAGCACTGATATTGTATAAGGCTCAAGTTCCCTATCTTTCCCAGCTGGCAAGTAAAACATGGTATGAAAGTGGTGGTACGTAAGACTCTCAAAAAATAGTGCAAGGTGCTGAAATGGTTCTGATGTAATTGAAAAGTACATGTCTCGACATTCCTCCTTCAGAAGGACTGTCCTTATCTCCAGGAACGTAGATGTTTGAGCTGTTTGAGCTGTGCACCCTTTCAGGCTTTTCAACTCTCACACAAGGGGAAGGTTTCTTATATAGCTGATGGACAATGCCTTGAACGGCATCTGACAAGATGGTAGCCAGAGTGAGCTGCCTGACCCCCTTGTGAGAAACTTTGCCAAAGATATGGGCAGAAGAACTAATCAGCTCAGACTAATGACTAGTGTGGATTTGTGAGGTCTTAGACATACCATGAGCACCCCTTGTGTGCATGCCCTTACTCCACGGTGAATGGGAAGATGTCCATCAGTCCTGCAGATGCAGGAATGTGTTGTAAGGCTATATCTGGGCATACCTCAGGGTGACATGTTGTCCCACATCCTCAGAATGCAATGGGAAGTTAGATTCTGTATAGATGCATTTTCTAAGAGGTTTCAAACTAATTGCAAGCGGATCACATATGAAAAATCTGCTCTGGAGAGGGGAGAGAGGTAAAGATAAATACACTAAGGTCGATTACATTCAGAAGTTGCAGACTCCTTGTCAAAACTAAGTATTTTTAAAAAATCACATCACTGCTATCATTTAACCCTGTAAAAAGACCCAAGCACCATGGCTCTTATACTTTATTGACAACCCCTCCTCAAAGAAAATAAAAATTAAGTTCAAAAACCCCATAACAGCTACTGTTTCCTCACCTCAGTGTCTCAGTACTTACCCTAATTTCCACTCACTTGGACTGAAAATCATCTACTAGTCCTTATCTAGAGGATGTAGATCTGTCTTTTGGTGCAGACAGGTCTGACAGCTGCCAGGGCCAGCAGACTGCTGGTGGAGGACAACAGTGTTACCATCTATGCCTGGACTGGTTCTACACCTTCCTCCTCTCCCATGCCCTTTGCTAGACCAAACTGTGACTAGCCCTGCCAGGGCAGCGTAGTACTCGGCTTTGAGGAAAGTAATCCTCTCTCTTCCTTCATTAGTGGGAAAAACTTGAAAGGTCCAGACCTAGCCTTAACTAGGTCAAATCGTGACAGGGCTTCGACAGAAATGGAAAAAAGACACTGAGTTGGCAGTCATCACTATGTTCCTGATACTATAATACTAAGTTTTCCTTTGTCCTCTAGGCTGACCTAACCTGCATGGTGAACATGGAAGTCAACAAGAAGGTAAACTACAATGCATAAGGCATGAAACCCACAAAGACAGAATGACCCTTTCTCAAAGATTTCATAGACCAAACCCCCTTACACTTATCCTGATTAATTCTATCTTCTAAAAATTGAGCCTGAGTGTCATCTTTTGGGCTTCCTGAAGGATTTAAAAAACTGTTATGTGTAAAGGGAGAGATATTCTCTCTCACGCTTCCACTGCCATATGCTCTTCAGTTATTTCATGGACTGCATGGGATTCATTAACCAGTCTTTTGGATGGACTCACCTTAGTGAACTGATCATTTCTTTATGGCTTCCTGGGGCTCTAATGTTCTTAATTACAGGGACTATTAGCTTACTTTCAGGATTAAGAACCATCAAAGGTGTGGTTTACCAAGTGTGGGTTTTTAAAAGAAGAAAGGGAGTGTAGCTTGAGTTGAATTTCAGTGGTCCTTAGCACTGAAGGCTTTGTCATTGTGCAGGATGTTGAAAACCACCTAAAAATTAGATCTTTACAGGCATAAGTGTTATCTTTTCTATAATTTGTCAGATAACATGGGTCATGTCCTGAACAGCAATGTAACACAGTCTTACAGGCTATATTTGATCACTTCATTGGAAAGACTTCAGAGACTAAGTTATAGGTTGTGTACAGGTAGGCGTAGGAATTGTCTTTCACAAATCATTCTCTCTTACCACTGACTAGAGAAATACCCACCCAAAAAGCTACCATACTGAGCCTGTGACTGGGAATCCTCCTAGGGCACAGAGCTGTTCTAAACTTAAAGAACATAAAACCACAATTGTGGGAAACTGAACTTTATATCAGTTACACAGATACAGCAGAAACATAACAAAATTACTAAAAATGAAAGACAATGCCCTTTTTGACTTCCTCTGAAAAGTGAACTGAACCTTTTTTGCTGAAGGTCTATTGAGGGGATAAATCATAAACTTCAGGTGTTAATTTATGGATGCTAATTTTGCTGTTCTCAGGCACCATAGACTATGGCTGCAATCTGCATTCCCCAGTACACATCACCTTTGATCTGGAACAGTATTTTCACTAAACTGCCCTATTCCTACTCATCTTTAGAAGCCAGTGTGTTTAACCTACTATTTTGCGTATTACCAAAGCACCTGGAGGCTCTAGGTAAGGTTAAGATCATATAAATGAAGGTTTCCATTTCTCTGTCATACACTAGTGACGGATAGGGAGTTCTTTTGACTTTTTCTAAACACATAGTTACAGATAAGTCAACATTAGCTAGAAAAAAAATCACAATGGTTTTGTTAATTAGAAAAATGTAGAAGTACTAGAAAGCTGTGGAAAGAGGTGGAAACAAGTAAAAGAGAATACGGCAAGCAGAAATAATGAAGCTGGCGCAAGAGGACTTGCAAGTGAGAGGTGGGAGGGGATGGAAATACAGGCCTCAAGAGCATGAGGAGGAAGATCCTCAGCTGGGAAAAGTGAAGCCAGAGTTGGAAAACACCACTAGTGTCCAGTGCTTATGAGGATGTGCAGCTGGTTCTGCTTTGGATGAATCTTTTATGCAGCTGCTGGCTCTGCTTAGGAATGTCTTCTGCCTCTGGGACCATATGATACACATCAGTGTTGGGAAGAGACCGAGCACTGGCAAGCCTTTATTTCCACCCTAGACTGTGCTGTCACACAAGATGAAGGGAAACACTTCTTGTTTGAATGATAATTTAAAATAAGTATTTTTATATTTCGGTTTAACAAATTAGAGATTCCTTGTTTATTTTTATTCATGCATGCTGTCTCCAGCTGCATCTGAATCTGCTCACTTTTTCCGAAAGTTCTTTCACAGTAGGTAGGACTGCAATCAGACAGGTACATTTAACATCACATAAAAAAAGAATAGTTTTCTTGGCTAATATTAATCCAGCAGAAACTAAAAAAAAAAAAAAAGTTAAAAAAAATCATCAAAGTAATTTGTAAAGGCAGTGCTTCTGTACACGTGATATAAGATTACTTCATTTTTGTACCAGGCATTAGTGTTTGGGACCTGGATGGTCCTACAAAGGAAGAGACAGCAGTGGAAAAAGGAGTGAAGCTGAAACACTGAGCCTTGAAGTGCTGGGTTTGCTTTTGCTGCTGCTCCTGAGAGGATGTGAGAGACAGAGACTGTGACATGCTGTGCAACACCTCTGCTCTTCCTCACCTCTGTATTACTGATGGCAATAAGAGTGATTCTACTTTTGCTTAGAAGCCAGCAGTGCACATCTCCTTTGAGCAGGGTTTGGATTAAATTTCAATAACACATTCCTGTTTTAAAGTCCCTCCATTCTTCATGTAATAGGTGCAACAACAGCAAGGATACCGTGCGTGATGCAACACATTGAATAAGAGAAGGATGGACTCGGCTTCCTAAAGGCAAGGGCAGGGGGTAATGAAGGCAACTGAAGTGAAAAGAACGGAAGCACCAAAACATGCTTTGTGGAGTGGAATGAAAAGAAGCAAAGATTTTTTTCCTGGGGTCAAGGTGGAGTTGATGGAGAAAATGTAAATGAATTTAACAGTTCAAGCATCTCTACTCACTGATTAGTCCCTTGTGGGATGCATACTTTTCCAGATGCAACAGCATTGATTGTACTGCTAAATACTGAATACCTGTGAAAAATGAGACTTGACATCCTATCAGAAAGAAGATTCCTGTTTTCTCAGAGTTGCACCATATTATTCATAGGGTTGTAAACTACCAACATAATGGGCTTTACACTTTACTTTTTGTGTTACAGGGAATTGTCTATGGTCAGATGAATGCTTCTGATTTTACAGGTGAAGGATAAGATACTATTTAAATCTTTTCAGAGCTTGATATGTGATTCTTATACAGAAACAGTAAAGATAGGTAGTTTTCACTTTTAATAATTATATACTTGTAACGTAATAAATGGTCTGGTCAAATAAGACCAATATTGGAGATATTAGACCTCTGTAAATCCGATGGAGCTATGTTAACTGAACTGTCAAGAAAATTTCAGTTTGCTAGTTATAGTTCTGTCCAATGCTTTCTAATAACAGAAATATTTGTAGGGAAATTAAAATATTAAATGTGGCAGAAATACAAAAACATAGCCATACAAATTGTTTTCATATTCCTACAGTGAAAAATGCCAACATTTTATGATAATATCACTTAACAATTATGGGCATTTTTCCCCATCAGACTATCTTTAGACTTTCTGAACTCAAGCATATAAAATTTTGGTGCTTGAAAGTGCATGAAGTTGTTTGCTAATAAGTAGACATTCAGTTTTTATTAATGCTTATGTCCACATTAACAAGTGCGCAGCCCTGTGAGAGTGGGTGTGTAGAATGAAAAGCAAGCTGAGCAATGGGTGTCTATACTATGCATTTTTGCAGTGGGTGTTACTTTAAATAAGCTCTTGACTAGTCCTATGGATCAATTTTAATCATGATTTAGCAAGCAGAAGAGAAAATCATGAAGAACCCTTTTTGTCCCAGCTTCATCCAAAACCAAATCCAGTTCAGATGCTCTGGGACTGCTCTCTGACAGAAACAAACCTATATGTTGTAACTAAGGGTGCGCAAGCACACTCCTTTTAAAAATGCTCTAACAGGCTAATGCAGATGCATCCTGGTTTACTTAGCATCAGAAAATCTGTTTCATGTGGCACAAGAGGCCAAGAAGTTCAGTTTTTGAGAATTATTCTTAAACTCAGGTAAGAAACTTCCATCCCACTGTGGGTGTAACAAAGCTGTCATACACGCAGAGCATGTAAGATAAGCTCCAAATAATAGTATTGATGGTTGTAGTTTGAAGTAAGCTTGGCATGCTTTCTAAAGGTGAAGATGTACTATGCTCTGAATAATCTGGTCTCATTTACAGTGTTCTGGTATGTTCTTCATGGTAATTATTCTGAGGTTAGAGGTCTGGTCTCTAGAGATGACTGCAGTTTAATGAAGTTTGGTTGCTGATGAGTCGTCTTCAAAAATTCTTCTTAACACAGAAAGGAATATAAGAGAATGTTTTTATTTTTCCACTTCATAGGGAAGAAATCATAAAATAATTTAAGTTTGAATGAATCTCAGAAGGCCATCTGGACTAGACCCTGTTCAAAACAGGGCTAATTTCAACTGTCTTCCATGAGAACTAACATGTGCAATGATAAGGCTTCCTTCAGTAGTTTAAAGAAGTCTTTTGCGATTTCCTTGCTTGACTGAGCAGTCTATAGCAGATGACCACCATCACATCCACTTGTTGACCTTGCCTCTGATCCCAACTTATAAGCTTGTTCTCTGTCCCTCAGCCATTCCATAGCAAATCTCCATACAGGCAAGCTGTTCTTTTGTGTAGTGAAACTTTCCCTCCTTATTTCACCTGTTTGTCCTTCCTAAGGTTGTGTATCCAGTCATTGCTGCACTCCAGTCGTGTGAGGTATTCCACCATGTCTCTGTGATCCCAGTGGGGTTATACATCTGTGATTGGGCCTCAACTTTTAATTATTCATGTTTGTTTCCTGTACTCCTTGTGTTTGTGAACACACACTTGACATGGGTTCTGAGTTGCACTACTTTCTCAGGGGAACAGTGAGATGCTGTTCCTCAGGTGCTATCTTCCTGCTTCTCATTCCTCCACTTGACTTCAAACTGTAGTTTTCATCTTTAAACAAATTTAGTTTCAAGCCTTTTCCATGAAGTTGGCAAGATTGTTAACAAAGATGTTCTTGTCCTACTTCATCAGATGAATCCTGTGTTTCTTCAGTAGCTTTGTGGTTGTTTAAGTGAAAGCCTTACTTGCAACAGCCAGGATGGGTGCCTCCACACCCTACAGAAGGGAGTCTCTTATGACTGTTACTTCTGGCTCTTCATGGCACACTGCTTTTAATACATGAATCAGGCTGATCCAGCACAAACACCTCCACCAACAGAACTTGTTCCTTCTCACCTGACGTCAGAGCCATACACCTCTTCTGCAAGTGGAGAAAAACCCTCCTTCCTCTTGTTAGAAACATAAACCTCCAAAATTCACTGTCATGGAGTCCCAAATCTCCACCCCTTCTACCTTGGCTGTCCCTTCTTCCATAAAATGCAGGATCTAACATCTTGACCTTGTAAGCTTTCAGCGAAGTCTGTTGATTTCCTGCTCATCTGCCCTTGCACGGCATAACCTGGTCACCTCCACTTTCAGATCTTTACCAGTCAGCTCAGTAATTCGACCAGAAAACACCTTCCACTAATGAGGTGACTATATATGGCAGCCTGTAAAAGCAGCCTAAAGCATCCTACTAGAAGCCATATGCCATTAGAACTAGTATGCTGAAGTTATAAACAAAATTTGATATTTAAGGGTCTCATTGCATCCCTCAGAGGATCAGTTTTTTTCTTGTTTTATATTTTATACAAGCCCTTGGACAGTTCAAACTCAGACGTAAAAATATTTTCTGTTAATTTGAATATAATTTTAAAGATAAGAAAAAAGGCAAGTGTACGAACAATCCCTAAGATAATCAACTTCAGTATAAAGCTTTGTCTTTTCAGATAATGTCTCTGTTTGTGGCCCCTAGCTTTCACAGTGTCATTTTATGTTTCTTATGAGACATTTTGTCTCCAACTCTATGCTACTACAGGCACAGGCAATGGTAGTTAGAAGTCACAAAAAGCTTCTGACTTTGGGTGCTAGATGTTACTCTTTTTTCTGTCATGCTCAGAGAGTAACAAACAGGCAAGACATTGAAATTGCCAGTGGATAAAAAAAAAATAAAAAATCCTACCAACCAAGAACCATCAGAAGATACAAAATCCTGAAGTGTACGTAACTAGAATGTAATGTAACTTTCCTCTCCATTTTTAGGCAGAAAATAAAGTTTATTGGTTTGTTGTTTTATACCTGTGGAATTATCTGAAGTAGTGCAAAAAGAATGCAATATAGGTGTAAAATACGACTGCACTAGAAGAAATGGGATTTAATAAAGTTTAGGAAAGAAGATTATGTAATCTGGGTGCCTCTCTGAAGATGATTCCAGGGAAGTTAAATATATACTGAACATGAGAGATCTATATGTTATTAAGTAGCTGTTAGTCAGAGTAGTTCTGTCAGAAAAGCTAAAATTTTCTTGCCAATTTTTCCTTATGCCAAATTTTCATCACAGTTCCCTGGGAAGAAAGTAGGGAAGGGAGTGCAAAAGTGCAACAGCTGAGTGGAGTGTGTCACATCCATGCTACATACACATGACACTATTGCATATGCTCAGACAAGTTTCAGGGACATGGGAAACTGTTCCAGGTGCCTTATGAAAAATCCTGACCTTCCTGAAGTTAGTAGACTTCCAGGGATTAGAAATTCACTCATTTACATGATGCAGTCAGGTGGCTATATTATGTTACCTTACCAGGTTTTGGAGGTATTCCTATAAATATTGTATACATCACAACTGGTCTTTGAAAACAAAGCTTCTGTTTTATATCAAAGCCCTGAGATTCAAAAACTTCTTTTCTTTACCTCTTCTACACTGAAGTAAACAGTGAAACAGCAGGAGTTACTCTTGTAGCTCCACTAATTGGAGTGATTTCTCCAGCATAAGATAATGCCTGTGCAGATGGGGTTGGGCTTCATTGTTAAAATGGATGTATGGAAAAAATTATCTTTTTCAGAGGGTCTCAGCCTCAGTAATATACACTTCCTCTATTTACACCAAATGATCAGTCCTGTAAGAATAAGAAGCATATATACCAAGAAGTGTGTGTTTCTTCCCCAGTTTTTAGTAGTTCTTCACTTCTTTTTTTTTTTTTTTTTTAAGCCAGACTCCAGGAATTGGGCACGGAACTCTTCCACAGAAAGTCAAACGCATGCAAAACCAGAACAGTCTGCGTAACAAATTAGGCAAGAAAAATACATGGCTATCCCTTGACATATGAGGCAATTAAAACCACTTTGGTAGATAGATAGCCTATAATTGTTATGGCAGTCAGGAGAAAGATCCAGAAAGAAGTTTATGTAGTTAGAGAAACAAGAATCAAGTCATGTCTAAGGAGAAAGACGGTAGGAGAGCTGAAGACAACCTCTCCTTCAGCGACGTTTCACTTCGAGAGTTTTTTTTCCTTTTACATGAAAATTGAAAAGTGTTCATGGCTTTAGCAACAGGCTTTTGGGGGGTTTTGTGTGAGGCTTTTCATATGATAATTGCTAGATTCTATGGCAACCATTGAAAACGAAGGGCCTGGAAACAAAAGCTGCAGCCGAAGAGGATCAGTACATATTCACTATGTCTGCAGGAATAACGGCACAGACTCGCTCTTCAGAAAGGTATCTGATGGCAGCCTGTCAAAGGAAGGGGTTTGTTTTAACTCAGGCAGAGTTAACTCAGTCTATAGTTTGTGCCAGGGTTTTACGACTCCGATTTTCACTCCAGGTTTTTTTCCACATCTATAGAAGATGTGCAGGTAATGAGTGGTTAACGCTGGTCTGGTCATACTTTGGGGTGAACAACAGAAATGGGAGACAAAAAAGAAGAGGTTTAGTAGCCAAATGCTGCTAGCGTCCTCATGACTGGTTACAGTCTCAAAAGAGCGTTTACATATAAACAATGTCAACAGGATTGGGCCTCTAAGGGGCTGATGTCATGTGAAATCAATGCTTAATCACAGGTTAGATATATTTACTTATCTGTTGGTGCAAAAAAGTTTGTCATCTGAGTCAATGGAGATATGAAATATCAAGCCCAGTTGTTCACAGAGCAGCAAATTACTGTTTTGGAGATTGTGCTTCTCCCACAAAGACGGACTGAAGCAGCGAATTATGTAGTGTCATGTAAAATGATGATGCCAGCCCTGAAATAGCCTATAGGATGGGCCAGTGTAAGCGTTCCTATTATTGACTGCAGGAAGAATATAAGTTCAAATCAAGTCTGGCTTTGGAAGAAAACAAGACAGAAATCTCTAAAGTGAGAAGTGATACAAAGTACAAAATAAGTTTAAGAGGAAATTAAAAGATCACCCTTTCTATTTGCTCTGTGATGTCAGTATTTCTGTACTACTTAGCTTAGAGAACACCACAATGCAGTGAAACACTGAACTGGTGATTGCAGGTGGTCTTGCTATTCTTATTTCTAAAGATTTGCTTTTTCCATGACCATATCACAAGTTTTCAATAAATTATTTTACAAATAAATATCTAATAAACTTTTAAAAGAAGTTCATACCATGGAAAAATTTTTGCTAATGAACATGAAGATATATTCTCTGTTTGAAGTAATACCTTGACTTTATTATCATGAGTTTCCAACAGAATGTTGTATTGCAAAAAAACAGTACTAAAAAACCCTAACTTCATTGTGTTTCAGTTGCAGATGACTAACAGTAATAATATCTGTGACATTCAGAATGATGTACCAGTTGTTGAAAAGAGTTGGTCTGGATAATTTTCCTAAGTCACTTGTTTTACAAAGCTCAGGTTAACTATTGTATTTATAAATAAATGAATAAACTCTCAATGAATGAGTTCCAGGCTCCTAAATCAAAGCCAGGGTAGGATTAGGTTCAGATTCATTGATAAATGCTTTAGAAAACTTCAGGCCCACTTACGCAGAATCCAGGTGAAAAGAGAAAAGAAAGAGTTGAAAAGAAGGCTGAAATTATAAAGAACAGTGCTGTGAATAACAAGGTTCCATTATTAAGGAAGGATGATTCACACTGCAGATTTATTTCTCAAATTTAACCAGTTTATTTAAATATTTATTCTCCTCATACTGATATGTTCTTAAGCTTTCCTACAAGGTCTGTGAATAGGTACCAACATACAGTCTTTTGCTCTTGTTTCTGTGATTGTGTATTTGTTGTTCTGGATACAAGTTCACTCCAGCCTGTTAGCCCTTGGTGGAAAGGTGATCACACAGTGCTATAAAAGCACAGGCCCCAGGGCTCCCACGACCCAGGCTTCCTCACATAACCTGAGCTCACCCTTTCTGATGACTTTTTTCTGCTCAAGAAGTCTTTTGGTTTGCAAAGCAGCTGAAGTAAACAGACAAGAACATTTCATAAAATTTTGAAAATCAGTTGTTTTCTTTTTTCTTTAATACAAAAACTACGTAGATGTAGTCAAACCATAAAAGCTTTCCACATTTCCCTGAGATGTTTTTCTGATCACTCTCAAGTCATCTTTGAACTTTAAGGAAAGTCTTGTTAGCTGTCCAATGTTCCTCTTCCTGCAGTGGGCTTCTTCAGACTCTGAATTGTCTCCCTCTTCCTGACCCCTGTCTTCTAGCCCCTTTGCAGCCTCTTACTAATGACTGAGGAGAAACTTTTTCCTTCAAGCCCACCCTTTCATACCCTTTATCAAGTATTCCTAACCAGCTTCATCATACAATTTAAAGTCTCTCCTTCTTCCCTAGGACCTGTTTCTTAATTACATCTCCCTAACTTCAGACTTAAAATAAAACAAAAAAATTCCATGTGGTAGCAGGGATGCTGTTCATCAGACGTTAGCAACCGACTCTTGTTAATCCTCTCATCGTTGTAAGTATTTCCTTTGTCAGTTCTAGTGAAGATTATTTCTGTATAGAGGTGGAGAATAATGGGAGTTTAACAAATCCACCTTTCCCATGCAAAACAGGCTTTAGGAGGTATTGCTGTTTCTTTGGTCTAGAAAATTTCCACATCAAACTGAATTTTCAAGCTGCACATAAGCAGAAGTCACCAGTTAAGGTAAAACATATTCTGGACTATTATTTTAAGGGCAAAAGATACTTAGTCAAGTAACTGTTGGAAAACTGGATCAGCAGAGACCAGCGAGTGAAACTGTGTCCTGTGCAGCTAAGTTAACATGCTCAAATCTGCTTCACACCCCTCTCCCCCTCCGCCTTATCCAATTTATCTTCTCTACCCATTTAATTTATCTTCTTTATAGCAGTTTCATTCCCTGTTTTATTTCGTTTTGGACACCAAGGTGACAGGTGTCACTGAAAGACTTAGTTGGTCCTTTTCCCAGTGTAGTTTGGAGACTGATGAGTAGTGAAGGGGCTTCTGCAGTCACAGAACCCCAGAATGGTTGATATTGGAAGGAACCTCTGGATGTCACCTGGTCCAACCCCCTGTTCAAGCAGGGCCACCTGGAGCAGTCAATTCGATGTCAAATTTCTGAGGACATTACAGAATTCAGTGTAAAAGAATTACACCAAAAGGAAATTAGAGGTGCAAAAATCTTTGAGGTTGATGATTAACTTCAAAATATTTTAGGTTTTTTCCTTCAAAAAAGTCATGGTTTGAGTAGCAGCTTGTGGAAATTCCAATGTTCTCTCTTCCTTTTCTCATGTCAGTTAGTGGATTTCCCCAAATACATTTCTGAAACAGAAAAGCAGAAGTGATGAGTGGAGATTTGTGAAGAATTCTGACACAAATATGAAGGAAAATAATTGCTTTATTTACAAAGAAAGATAAGCTATTGTCTATTCCTCTGACTGTGGTTCCCCTACAGTTTTGGACTTAAACTGCTAATCTAAGTTAAAACAGAATGTCCAAAATATTTCACTGCAATTTAATAGAAGGTTATTGCTCCTCTATCAGTAATAGCACATGTGGACACTGTCATGTCACTAAACATTTTAATCCCAGACTTGTTCTTCATTCCATGGGAGTAGATTATGTTTCTGCTGAACTAAGCAGACTTTATGAAACAATGTGGACTTGATATTATTTTCATGTAAGTGTGATGGATATGGTAAAACAGGTCATGCTGTGTCTGGTCTATGGTAACTGGATATGAACATAAAAGTCTCAACTTGGGTCCCCAGACAAAGAAAGGTATCTGCTGTTATGGGGAATGCTCAAGGATGCAGCAAACTATATTTTTCTTAGCTTCTATTTCTTGGCCCAGAAGCACATAGTCTTCTTGCAGGATATGCGCCACTTCTGGCAATCCATCTTTGAAATGCCATAGTGTGTCTCAATCATAGATGATTACTCTTCAGTATCTTCTACTGAAGCAGATCAAAGACTGTCAGAGAATGTTTCTGGGCACTGAAACTCAGTCCTCTGTACTGCTAAAATCTTGCCACAGCCCAAGGCATGGTTTTGGCTCACACCTGCTAACATTCCCTAAATAAAGCTTGGGCATAATTTGGCAATGAGTAGTAGCCAAAAGCAATTACAATAAGTGTTTGGATGTTACCACTGTGTTTTTGTGGGTAAGAAGGTTTCACATTATGGATACATGCTGTTCTATGCTATTTGGCCTCAGTGCCAGAAAATGGTCCTTCACTCTTTTAATTCACTTGTACAGGCATTTCCAAATCCTAGTACTGCAAAGCCAATCACAAATACTTTGGACAAGTTTGACCCAGCAGAGTAAGCTGACACTAAACAGTGATTTGTATCATGTGGTTATGGTGTTTCTGATGTGGTATGAGGAGTCGTAAAGCCAGACTGGCTCTATAATTGAACAACATCCAGACTAATTTAAGAGCATAGTTTGCCACCCAGTGTGGACATCATTTTAGCATTTCAAAACAACTGCATCGGAGGTGGAAAAATTGTGCTGATCTAGCTAACCTGATATAGGTATACATTTAGCAGAACCAGTACCACCACAGTGTGCTAACACTTCTCTTTTCCTTGTAATGTGTCATTTTCACTTAATGGGGATTGATTTCTTATTGCATTCAGTCAGCTAAATTACTTTTAAGTGATTTCTTAATTAAACTGGTGACATATTTAGATCATGCATCTGATACTTCAATTCTTTAAACAGAGATCAGGCCAAGAGATCATGATAACTGGTGGCTTTCCTTGTTCCTTTTTAAAGGTGGTTGGTATATGCATATAATTCATGCTGTAGATTTGGTCTACTTCAATTAGGGTCTAGAGGAGACAGAATGTTTCTCTCAGCCCAGCTTCTGCCTACTCACTGAAATATTAAAAATGAGAAACATTCAAATGTTGCCAAATCACAGTATCTAGACTCAGCACAAGAAACCTGACTCTACACCAAAAATGCAGCTGTTCATTTATACTTTTATATTCTCTATGCAGTGCTCCAACAATGGCATCAAAATTTAAGAGAAATCAGACTTCAGCTTGAAGGATCTTCTGTGTAAGAGACTGTCTGCTCGTCTTCTACAATGGGCTGGAAGCATAGTCAAAAAAGGAGGAAAGCGAGAAGATCCTTTTGAAAATATATAAAATATATGAAGGGAAAGGAACCCTACTTAACTTCATTTTAAAAGAAGTTTTGCTGGGCTGGGGGGAAGAGACAACATATGTGAAGGGGAGAGGGAAGGGAAAAGCCATCCTGCAGGGAAATAACAAACTGAGAAGCATTTCTGTTTAGCAAAAAGTGATAAAAAGAATAATGTAGAGAAAAAGAGAAGCAAAACTATCCTATTCACATTAACTTATATTAGCTAGTCTCTGCTTACTTTGTGAGGGAGACTGCTGGCAGGCATTCTGTCATACGGGAGAAGATAAGACAGTAATATTAAAAAACAAAACAGGACCAGATCCTCTTTAAGACAGCAGCATCCCCATCCAGAAGAGAAAATCTACTCTGCTCACATCAGAAGTGGAGAGGCCAACTGTTGATTCAAAGAGATGGTGTTCATGAGGGTAAGAATTATTAAAATAATATTACTGTGACACAAGAAAGTAATTTTTTTTTTATGTAACACAATGTATACAGTACAAACCAAACCACCATAAAAAACAATGAAAGAAAATGCTAAAAACAAACCCATGGTTAAACTGAATAGGGCATATTAAAACATGCTTTACACTTTGCTTTAAACCCAGCAACGTTGTACCTCCTGCACCAGGTGAAAGACAAAGAGAAGTACTCATGGGTGCTCTTGCATGATTGCCAAAGGTTGAAAACACTCTGGCTTTGGACTCTTCTCCGTGAGTTATCGGAGACCCTGCGTGTCACTGTACCTTGGATACAAGGGCGAAGAGGCAAAAGGTCACGCAAATGCATTGTAACCATTTTTACAGGCAATGTGGCTGGAAATACTATCCTGTTCCATTTTTTAATGAAAGCTTTCTAGCCAAAATGTGTCTATTGACCTAGAAAAGTTGGTTTGAAAGATGTAAAAAAAAACCCCCTATTAGATAATTGTGTCTTCTGGCTAATGGAAATAAAAACATACTCACTTTCTTTCCTTCGGTCTGTGCATTTCTATTTTATGTATTAAATGTACCACGTCTGTAGATACCTTGGACTGGTATTAAAAATTCCTATCAGTTTTTGGAGAATTTATTGCTCGAGTGAATTAACCTTGTTCTTTTGCCAACATTCAGATGGAGATACAGGCTGAAGGTTATGTGCTGATATCCATTTTGTGTGTGCATGTATCTAGTTTTTATTGACGCAATATTCTGTGGAACATCAGTCTACTATAAAGAGAAAGAACTAAACCAAACCAAAACAAAAAGAGGGATAACTAACAACAAAACTGTGTCCAAAGATATGGCCTCATATCTGTGTTTTCACAGGACTGGATGTTCTCTTCTTATGGTACTTCATATAATAAAAACGTGGGTATGTGCTTAGCTTCAGGAATGAAAGTATTTCTCTTCAGGTAGGAATTTTCAACCACTCAAGGTTAAGCATGTGTTTAAATGCTCTATTGGATGAGGGCCATCATTATATTTTCTTGAAAGCACCTTTTGGCACAGACCTAATTCTTAAGGCCTTATTCCAGAACAGGAATGTGGAAATTTGCTCCTATAGTTAACTGGGAGTGACTTTCCCATGGTGAGTCTCTAACCTATTGAAAATTGTGGTTGATCCTACAAACTTAGCTTGCTTCAGTTTTTCGCTTGGTATTCCTAGGACTGGATGGGTGAAAAGGCAAAGTAGAGAAAATAGAAATCCGTCTGCTCTGTTTTAGCCCAATTCTCTGTGCCACTGAATTCGAGTTAATTCTGTAATGGAAGGAAATAGAACTTGCAAGGTAAATATTTGCAAGGTCTGAGCACATTTCACTATTTCAACAGTTTTTCATAGGCTTGCCATCACTAAGTTAAAACAATTGTCAAGTCATCTTGGGTTACTTCTTGACAAAAATTAAATTGCAGTACCATCAGTATTAGGAGACATTTGAGAAAATGTGTGCAGATCTTTTTCTTACCTTGCACACTGTCATACTGCGGAGGTATGACCAGCAACTGTGTCGCTGTTGGAGGTAATAAAAGTATCAGAAAGAACCCAGTTTGAGTCTCAGGTCCCTGCCTGAGTTTGCAGTGCTGGTGGCTAAAAAATTCTTTGCCAGCAAATATGGTATGGCTGTTGCTAAGACTAAAATGGGAATCTATGAAATTAGCTCTGACTTCGCACAACAATATTATAAAACTGACATAATTCACAAAGCATGTGAGATAAAACTTGTTTCCTGTGAATGTTCATGCAAGTAGAGTGTTTGGGAAAAGAGGCATGTACATAAAGAAGCCAATTGATTTTTAAATACAAATGAATATTTTCAGAGCCTTTTTCTCCCAGCATTTTCACAGCTCTGGATAACGCTATTCTAATGGCAAGGTTTCACATTTTTATACTCTTCTAATTGATCTCTCCAGTACACATGTTGCAACAGAAAAGTTCCCTGTGGATTATTTCCTGCCTGTTATATCTATTTCTGGAACCTGAAAAAATCCAGCCGTTACACATCTCTTTTAGGAATGGAAGCTTTGAATTTTGTCACTATCTTTTAATGATCTGTCCTTTGGAGAAAGAGGCTTTGGAAGAGGGCCATTATAAAATACAGTACAAAATACAGTCCCAGCTTGTTCTACAGATTGGAATGGGGGACTCTGTTAGAAGAAACCTGTTGTCAGATTTCACTGATCATCTGTTTTAACATATATTGACTTCTTTTCACAGTCCCTGGCACTGAAGCTGTCATGCAGCCAACATAGGAGCAGCTTCAAATTTGAGGTGATCCATTACTCTGACTGCAAGTAGGTGGGGAGACTAGGCTAGCAGCTGTGCGGAGACAGGCAACTAATGAAACTAACTATCACCAAAGCTAGATATTATCATATAAAATAAAGCAAAAATAAAAAGACAATAACCGAACACGAAAAGAAAGAAGCAAACTCTAAAGGAAGTGAACTGTGACAACAAAGGCATAGCTAACAGCCTCCACTGAAGTTAGCAGGTCTTTTTATTTTTTTTTAATTGATTTTAATGGGACTTGGACTGGATGGCAGAATGTAAACACATAGAACCCTGAATTAAGATGATAAGGAGTTATTTAATAGATAGTTGTATGTGTCATAACCAATTAGTGTGGTAGACTATGGGAGGCTGGAAGACAGAAAGGGAGCAGTAAGCAGAATGCTAGACTTGCAAGCAAACCTTCGATTGCAAAGTATTTGCAGAGTTCTATTGAAACTTTACCTGGATGGAGCAGGAGGCTCTTGTGGGATTTCACTTACCTCTATGACAACAAAATACAGAAAGCTATTACTAAAAGTGGGCAAATTCTGGTTTGGTACTTCTTCATGAATAGCATTTGATACTGAATATGTCCTTAAGTGACTTGCCTTGCTTAAATTAAAGTGAATCCATCACTGGACCTTTCCACTTTTCAGGAAAACTATTCCCGAATAGGAGAGAATTGATTATTGTGTCTCTTAATGTTACCTGGAGTTTGCCCTAAAATGCAAAGTAATAGTAGGCAGAGAATGTAAACATAGCACTAGTTCTATTTTAACAAGGTGTGTCTTTGGCCTGTTTAGCTCCCATGTATGGGAAGGCAGATCTTTAGGAAACACCTTGCAAATTCTCCTTTGAACCTTTCCCAAAGTATTTTGTCTTATCTTGTAGTAACTCTTTTTTCTCTGGTGACTGGTTTACCTGGGCACCAGGTACAGCTATAGCCTGCTCGTTATAACCCACTAATTACAACATAGACTTCTGAGTTAAATTTTATGCATTTTGAAGTTATTTGCCATTAGTCATTTCCCAGGTACTAGTCAGTCATCTTACACTGGTAGAGATAATATACAGAAAAAAAGTTTTCATTTTCTGGAAGGATTTTTATTAAGGTATCCTTTTAAATGGAAGATGTCAGACTAGGGATTTTTTATTGACAGCATTCAGTCAGCTAGTATTGGCCTAATTAATGTCTGGTTGTGGGTGTCTGAGTATGTGTGTGTACTTCAAGTAACCTTTGCACATCCAGTGAAGTCCGCATGTAGTCTAGACGTCCTCACATCCCTGCAAAAGAGAGAAGTCTGTCAAAGGAGCCCCGTAGCTGTGTTTCCAGCACTCCCTGGTCCCGTTGTTAACCTTTGTGGGCAGGTTATAAGAAGCCTGTCTCCTTCACTGGGGAACTGGGATGACCATGTGCCCCTTCCCCTCATAGGTGCAGCAAGCCTGTTCCAGCACTCCATTCCTCCCTGTGCCCATGAGAGGCACTGTGCCTGTCAGAAGCATAATATGTCTTGACATTTGTTCCTTAATATAGCTCAGCCTCATAGGAGCCTGACATGTGGCTTGCTGTGCTAAATAGACCGCATTTCCTCCAAACACTTTCATTTCTGTAATCCTAAGTGTGCGATGTGCTGCCCTCAAGGAAGCTTACCTCTATCGCTTTGCTTCAAATTGAGCTGCTGTGGCAAAATGCCTTCCAGAAGAGAGGCTTCAGGGAGGGTTAGGTTAAAGGCTTGGGTCTGTGAAAGAGCTGCTTTTTAAAGGATGGGCAGTTTAGGCCTTTCGGATGCTGCTCCGAAACTGGGAAACATTCTCAGTAATGGGGAGATGGGAATGCCATGCGGGAAAATTTGGGTGACCTGGATAGCAAGTGGGATGGAAATTAGCATTACGGTAGACGGGGTCATGCACTGAAGGGCTACTAAGGCTCTGGGACATCATCAGTGGTATAGAAGGGAAGAAGAGGAACCAGGTGCACAAGTCAGCTACAGGGTGGCTATAAAATAGCACTGGGAAAGAAGCAAAGGCAATCCTAGAATGAAAATTAGAGAAGGCTGTTCCACCAGAGGTAAGAAAGTATGACTGCAATGTGCAGTACCTTGGGGAGGTCTTCATCTAAACATTGTACAGTTTTAGTCAGCCAAGTTCCAGCAGGATAAATTGAAAGTGGAACAGGTGTGAACAGGAGATAATTTGTCAGGTGAGTGGAATACCCATGTTACAATCAAAGTCTAAATTAACATGACTTCAGTAAAATCTTCCCACCAGTAGGTCAAAGTAGGTAAAACACAGTGAGGGAAAAAGAACTATTCAAGGTAAATGATACTGCTGGCCCAAGGCCAAATACGTATAAATGTGCAAGAATTCCATGAAGTCTGGTGAAGAAGTAGCTGAGCTGATGAGTAGCTGTGAGTGTTGCACACCAAGTGAGCAAGTGGTCGGCTCAAACCAAACAATGTGAGTGTCTCTCCAGAACACACCTACAGGTTCTGTGGGGTCCCTTCGTGTAGGCTGTTGTGAATAAAACAGTTTTCATGAGCGCAAGAATCAGTCAGATGTGTGTAAGAAAAAAGCTGAGTGAGGTCTATTAAGTCCCCAAACATGGCTTACAGCTGAGGAAATCCCTGAGCTGGGGAGGATCTGGGAAATCCTTGAGCTAGGAAGCTGTGATCGTTTCTGGGGGTTGTTGTCATGTGCTTGCCCCACTGTTATGCACTTCCATGGACATTCACTGTTGATCACAGTTAAAGGCAGAACACAGACAGGTTAGACAAAGTTTTAGTATGAGCTTGAGTAGCCTGTCATGTTTCTATATAGTTTAAGACTAGCTAGCTCAGTTCTTCGGAGTGCTCTAACCATGTGCCAAAAACTCAGCGCAGGCTAATCCACCTGTTTACTTGGCAAAATGTATGGAAAGCACACAGGTCATAACATGGAACTATGAGACATTAATCCCCCCAAAATGTTTTTGATATATTTTCCCATAAAGCAAAAAGTAAACAAAGAAGGAAACAACAAACTAAAAAAAAAAAAAAACAAAAAAGAAAAAAAAGAACACCCCACCCCAACCCCAACCCTCCAACTTTTTTGTTCCTACTAAATATAAGTGCATGGGAATTTTGGCATGAGGAGCTTCTTTCCTGCCTATAGTCTCCAGAAAACAGAAACATACTAGACAGTGACTTCAGTGTGCAAAGACAAGCTGTTTTAAAAGGTATGATAAGAAAAGCAGAAAGCAGCAGACTTTGTCATTTGAGAAAGCATAGTTCAGAGTAATTAATGACACAAAAAAGTAGCCAAAGCATCCACACTTGGCTTGCTATTTATTGGTTATGAATGTTTCACTGCTTAGTGGAAGGGCACATTCCACTGTATGTGTTAAGGACAGGAAAACTCTGATTGTCTTTCTGCTCTTCACTGCCTCAGCCTCTGTCTGCTCTCATCAGTCTTTGTCTTTTTATTTCTTCTCAGAGAGTCTTGATCATTTTTGTATGTTAATTTTTCTATACCCTAACACTGATCATGACTTGCCTACAGCTGCAGTAATATTTCTGGAGTGAGAAGACCACCGCTTTGCAGAATCAAGTCCAAGTGAAGTAACACCACATCTTAATGCAGCAGCAAATTTTTTTCCTCACTGTTATTCATAGAATCATAGAATGGTTTGGGTTGGAAGGGGCCTTGAAGATCATCTAGTTCCAACCCCCGTGCCATGGGCAGTGATACCTCTCACCAGACCAGGTTACTCAAAGCCCAGCCCAACCTGGCCTTGAGCACTTCCAGGGATGGGGCATCCGCAACTCCTCTGGGCAACCTGTTCCAGTGTCTCACCACCCTCACAGTAAAGAATTTCTTCCTAATAACTA
>NW_009661369.1:1198909-1228286 GCF_000708025.1 Charadrius vociferus
GTCCTTCTCCTCAGGGCTGCTCTCAACCCATTCTCCACCGAGCCTATATTTGTGCTTGAGATTTTGCAGACCCACGTGCAGGACCTTGCACTTGGCCTTGTTGAAGGTCATGTGGTTTGCACAGGTCCACCTCTCAGGCCTGTCAAGGTCCCCATGGATGGCATCCCTTCCCTACTGCATGTCAACTGCACCACATAGCTTGGTGTCGTCAGCAAAATCAATCCCACTGTCCGTGTCTCTTACACAGACGTTGAACAACACCAGTCCCAACACCAACCCATGAGGAATGCCACTTGTCACTGGTCTCTGCTTGGACATCGAGCCTTGACTGCAACCCTTTGAGTGCAACCATCCAGTCAATTCCTTATCCACCCAGTGGTCTATCCGTCAAATCCATGTCTCTCCAATTTAGAGACAAGGATGTCGTGTGGGACAGTGTTAAATGCTTTGTACAGGACCAGGTGGATGATGTCTGTTGCTCTTCCCTGCTCCACCAACGCTGTAACCCCATTGTAGAAGTCCACCAAATTTGTCAGGCACAATTTACCCTTAGTGAAGGCATGTTGGCTGTCACCAATCACTTTCTTTTTTGCCATGTGCCTTTGTAGTTTCCAGGAGGATCTGCTCCATGATCTTGTTGGGCACAGAGGTGAGACTGACTGGTCTGTTGTTCTCCAGGTCTTCTTTATTTCCCTTTTTAAAAATGGGGGTTGTGTTTTCCCTTTTCCAATCATCAGGAACTTCACTGGACTACCCTGACTTCTTAAATATGATGGATAGTGGTTTGGCATCTTCACCTGCCAGTTCCCTCCAGAGCCACGGATGAATCTTTCCAGATCCCACCTTCAGATTCCTTAGATGGTCTTGAACCTGGTTTTCTCCTACAGTGGGCAGTTCTTCATTCTCCCAGTCCCTGCTTTTGCCTTCTGCGACTTGGGCAGTGTGACTAGAGCACTTGCCGGTGAAGACTGAGGTGAAAAAGCCATTGAGTACCTCAGTCTTCTCCATATCCTGTGTAACCAGGTCTCCCATTTCCTTCTTGAGTGGGCCCACATTTTCCCTAGTCTTCCTTTTATCACCAACATACCTGTAGAAGCTTTTCTTGTTGCCCTTGACATCCCTGGCCAGATTTAGCTCTGTTTGGGCTTTAACTTTCCTAACCTGATCCCTGGCTGCTTGGACAATTCCTCTGTATTCCTCCCAGGATACCTGTTCTTGCTTCCACTCTCCGTAGGCTTCATTTTTCTGTTTGAATTTGTCCAAGAGCTCCTTGCTCATCGATACAGGCCTTCTGGCATTTTTGCCTGACTAACTTTTTGTTGGGATGCATCACTTCTGAGTTGGGAGGAGGTAACCTTTTCTTCTTTCTGTGCTTTGTAAATCCTAATGCTCTGCATGTTTAGCTGACTGTTGCTATTTATAGACCAAACATCTTCACTGAATTGCCCACAGTCAAGCCCAAGCCCATTTTATTACTTAAGGCAGGGGATGTGAAAGGCTTTGGCTGCAGTAGAACCTGTAAGACCTGAGAGCAGGTTGACTGTACCCTGAGTGTGTGCCAGGACCCCTGTCCTCCCCCAGGAAGAAACATGGGAGTCATAGACTCAGGTCCGAGGCCAGAAGGAGAGAGCACCTCAGGCAGCACCTCGATCCCACACCTCCCATGAAGCTCCCTGAGTTCGCCAAGCAACCCGAGGGGCTGTAGCCCTGGCATGACCGATTCCTGTCTTCTGAAGGATAACACCTGCCTGGAGTCAAACTGCCTCTTGAATATTCCTGTTCAGAGAGGGCTTTGCAAAGTTGGGAGAGAGACAATAGGAAAGGAAAATGGAAACAGGAGGACACGGGTGTTTGTGGCAGAGCTGGCTGAACAGGGTGGTATCTGCCATAGCAAATCTCAGTCCCAATTGGTTACATAAGGCTTACAGTAGAATTTGTTGTCTTAACTGTAGACGTCATTACTTGTTCCTCATGTTCCCATCACAAAAGATGGAAGAGGAATGAAAAGATAAATTTGAAAGCATCCATTAACAATTTTGCTATATTGCTTTGATTTTGATAATTGACTCCTTTTAACTTTGCTTGATTAATTCCAACTACTTTTCTTTGGAGTTTTCTTCATTAGTAAACTGTCTGTAAGATAACAGAAGTTCTTCAGATAGCATATTTTTTAGCAAGCTACTATGGTTACTGACTATTTTGATGATGACAGTATCTTGAGAGGGTAAAAACTATTCTTATTCTGAAAGTTTCAAGATGTCATATTTTTCTTAGTTAAATTATACGGCAGATACGTTTATTAACAATTGCTTAAAATTTTAACTTTTAAAATGATGATATTTATTCTTTCAATAAATATTTTTAATAAACATGTTCAGATTTCAGTGTAGATATATATATGTCCAGATTTCAGTAAACATAGCTTTCACTTAAAAGATGTTCCCTGCTCCTGGGTTGTCTATTAAAAACAATTTTCTTTTTTTATATGACATTTTTCATCATTATTACTTTTGAATAAAATTACATTTCAGGCAGCTCCCATGTTGTCTGATCTGCAAATTGCAAAGGGGAAAAGCTTGTGGATTTTCTTTTCTCCTTTTTTTCAATATTTACAGTGATTTTATGTCAGAGTGTCATATTGTCTCTGGAGAGCAATACAGGATGGTGTCTTTTTTTGCATCATCTGGAAAATCATCTACGACTAGGCTCATGTACAATTATTTATTTTTACTTATGCTAAGAAATTGTGTAATGCGTTCTTAAATAATAAAATATTCAGAAAAGTCACATGGTTTTTCGGGGACTACTCCAAACTTGTTTCACCTGTGAAAAACAAATCCTAAACCCCAGCATTTGTTTCTTTTATATCTATTATTTTTTTCTTCCTTCTGTTATTTTTCATTGACAGGAGTTGGCAACATTGGCTCAGAGAACAGCTACTGAAATTGCATATAAATATGAAAAATATCTATTAGACTTTAAACATAAATTGCCTCATTCTGTCCCTGGTCTGTGATCCCTCTTCCTTTACCCTGCTGTGATTCTCTGAATATATTCATTTTTGGAACAGTGAATTACCATACCAGATTCTCATTTAAAATGTAAGAGCTTTCAAACAAAATAAGTTCCATCTTCAGGCATTAGCAGCAAAGAGCATCTGGATAGCAGAGCCAAACAAGAGATGTGCAGCAGCACAAATCCAGGCCACATTTTTTTGAGGAAAACTACTGAATTCTTCTTTCCTGACTCCGATCTGAACACTGCAGCTGTATTGTGCCTTGCACTGCGGATGTGTGACACAGTGCAAAGGTTGACACAATGCTGGGAAAGCAGAAGAAAAGTGAATGGGACTGTAAAACTCCCTCTTTTGGCTCAGTGGGGAGTCTTCAGAGTTTACTTCAGCAGAGAGGAACTCGTTTTGAGTTTTCCTTAAACAAAGCAACACAGTAAGAGGAGCAAAACTGCCTCCTCTCCTTTTGTTTGTGCCTTTTTTTACTTTAATCGCTCTGGTAGCATGAATATTTTACAGTTTCTCATCCCATGAATATAAACAAAGCTGGTACTCTCCTTGCTTCCTACAGGATTTCTAGCAGTTCTCTAATGTTTTTCTATTAATGACTGCATTTCTCAGTCCGTTATTCAACTGCTCCCACAAACCACACATGCACACAAACACACATACACTTTCAGTAGATAATTTCCCTGCTGCAAATCGTAAAAGTAATTAAAAGCTACAGGAATCTCTGTTACTCTGTCCAAATAGTGTAGACATATTAATAATGTGTACCTACACCCTTTTCTGTCAATGGCATTTTGTTTAGCCATCATGTTTCTAGCCTCTACAGCCCTAAATTGCCCTCCTACTGATCTTCAGTCTCTATTATCACAGATAGGTGATCTTTTGTGTATCAAGAGACATATACAGCAGTCTCAAAGGACACCTATATCAGTAGGACTTTGTATTAGTGTCTCTTTTTGTTAGTCTTCTGAAACATCACGTGCAATTATAAAACTTAATCCCTCATATCTTGAAAAGATAGGTTTAGCTTGGAAAACTATATTGAAAACGCTATATGAATGGGCATGCTTGTGCTTTTTCAATGCAAGTAGATACATGTGTCATTTTTGAATATCCTAGCCCAGTTTACTGAGTCTTGTTGATTTAACCAAATGAAAGAATCATCTCATCACTACAGAAGGTGTTGATCTGTTGACCCATTCAGTATTAGCCTTGATCCTAGCCCTAAAAGCATGGGAACTCAGGTGAGCTTAGGACCCCCAAAGCCTTAAGCTGCTTTCCTCAGAGAGCACGGAAGCTATTACATATCCACCACAAATCATTACTTGCCCTCAAACATGACTTCATTAACTACCTACAGCGTAGCTGCCAAACTGACTACAAGTTGGAAGTCACCCAAATAACAATGATGCTAACAGAAATGAACTAAATTATAATCACCAGTTTATGTGATAGTGGTTGAAACAGATTACTGTTAAAAAAAAAAGAAACTAAGTGTGTACATCAGGGCTTATGTAAAGCCAAGTTAAATCAATGTAAAAGTCCTGTACACATCCCCTGCAGTTTCATCATCCTTATTACTATTTGGATTATACCACTATCATTGTCTTCCCCTCCCCTTCCTTTTTTTCCACTCTTTCTTTTATTCTTGCCTCATAGTGTAAACTGAATGTCCTTGAGACAGGACTGTAATCTCAGTTCTAATAAGTCTATTTGGTTTACCACAACAGAAATAGTAAGCTTTTATGGGATCAGAGCTACTGTTCCCAGACCTGTTACATCAATTCACTTTGGGGTCTCATTAGAAACGGAAGATCAAACAGCAGTCAATGGGCGATGCCGCAGACATTTGTAGATCTCCTCTACAAAGGTGTTGCCGCAGGAATAGCTCTGATAGGAACTTATACTGCAGGTCTGCTCTTTTCACTGTATCTTTGCATGCTTATGGGAACTCAGGATGACAGGTGAGCTACTTTTCTATTCAAGTCAAAATGTATGTCACAGTTATCGTTCAAACCATACTGTAATCTTCTTGTTAGCAGTTACTACCACACATTACAGGTTACATAAGAAATATGCCAAACCCAGAGAATTGAAGTAGCTCCATAGAAATAAAAGAAAAGTTAGGCGTCATGATTTATACAATTTCTAAGCAGTAGCAATCAATATGACTTGCAAATAGACAAGATTTCACTTAAAACATCCCACAGCTGTGACAGACAGCTTACAGATACAGCAAGACATCCCAATTTACAAGAGGACGTCGTGGGATAGAAAAGCAAACACCAGAAAAGGGGTAAAAGAAGTTTGCCCTTTTGTAGATAATACTTACTGATGTGCTCAGCTTTAAGCATATTTCTAGCTCCATAAAGCATCTCAAGACTCTCCATGTGCTTACAGTTACACGCACACTCAAGCACTTGGCTGGCTCAGAGTGCTAATGGCGAGAAGCAGAGGCTCTCCTCACATTGCTGCTGAAGTATCACTGGAAGATTTTGGGTAAAACAAGAAACTCTTTGACAGATTTTCCCATCAATAAAATGTTTAAGCTCACCAAGGTATTGCTCAGATTGTTCCTCTTTATCTCCAAATAAAACTAGCGATGGGCTATGTGTGGGCATAAAAGATGTAGAGATACAGGGCTAAGAGACGAGCTGGGCTTGATTGCCTGTACTGTTTAATTAGCACACTCCCTGGCAGTTTTGATCTGTATGGAGCAGCACTCTCACAGACAGTGCTCAGGTGTGATCAGGGAACAGACCTAGGGATGTTCTCTAAGTGGGATGTAGGGGACACAGAGAACATCATCCAAGTAGGGCAACCGTGCCATGCCACCAACTTATGCACCAGCAGACAGTTCCCCAATGTCTTTGTTCGCTAGTATATTTGCAGACAAAGCGTACTCTGAGGGTGCAGGTCTTTCTGTGAGCTAGCCATCAGGTCATTTGAAGAGATTAGCTGTCCGTCAGAGCAGCTGGGGCACAGTGAAGCTGAAACCCTTGGTACGGAGCTGGCTCCACTGCTGCCCTCAGTGCCCCGCTCCCCGCCTGCCTGGGCTCCCTGTCACTCTCAGCTCCTCTTTTCCACTCTGCAACTGGGCAGGAGGCTAATTTGGCTGGAACTGGAGAGGCACAGATGGTAGCAGGGTACTGTCTCCAAACATACCAGCTGCTGTAAACCTTGGAGCTTTTGTCAGTGTCTCCAAAACGGCTCCATTAACAGTTTGTGCAGTGGAAAGGTTTGTAAACAATGAGATAAACTAATCACAAGCAAAGGCAAAGCTTTTCCTAGCTTTGAAAGACCATTTATTCTACTGGGTATGAGTCCTGCTCCCTCCCCTATTCCTTGTATCCTCTGTTTCTGAGGATTTATACAAATTAATTTATACAAAATTCAGAGTTCAGGCTGAGAAAAGGAAAAATTCAAGTCATGCAAAATTGATACTGTCTCAAAAAGAAAACAAAATAAAGAGCATCTAAATTTTGTTTTTAACTCAACTAAACAACAAAGATCTTTATATTTTTCATAGTTAGTTCTCACATATGCGTAGTATGTGAAAAACACCAGGTTAAGAATTGTAGGTGTTTTAAGGCAAGAAAGCTTTATTTATTTCTGATAATGTCCACGATATTGTTCTTGTCTACGTTCCTGAGGTATAGCATGGGTCCTGGATCCAAAAGTTATTTTCCTGATCTACTGTTATTACAAGTAGACTATGAGGTCTCATATGGAAAGTTAAGAATGTGTGATATGCATAGTTTACTCCTACCGCTTGCATATCTTAGCAGCTAAGTATATGCTCAGATATTTCTTTGTATATACAATTAAAATGTAACTTTATTGAGACAGAAAAATACACAGTAAAACTCGTTCTCCACTCTGGTTATGAGCATACTATACTTCATGAAAACGTAAGCAATAGAAAAAGGGAGCATTTTAATATGTCATATTTGTCATACTTGAAGAGCAGAAATATTACTTTCCTCTCCCCAACTAATGGTGAGTCATTCACCCATTTCACGAGTATGCAAAATCCCAGGAAATTTAGTATGTTTTTCTTTGTAATAACTGATTTGCTAATCCACTTAAATACAAACTACCTTATCTATCTATCCATGCATCTATCCATGCATCTGACCATTATGCTTTATTTCTTTTATGCTTCTTAGTTGCTGTATGTTGTGTAACATCCAAAACCATGGAAGACTCAAAAGAACAATCTCATTCTGTTTATAAAATGTCTCCAGAAAAGCCCTCTACTAGCATTCCATTTCAGGTGTAGATCTAAGAATCTACAATACTCAGTCAGAAGTTCATAGGCATTCGAGTCCTTGTTATTGATGGGTCTTGGGGTTAGGTTCAGCTAATGCTAAGGGATCCTTACTCCTAGGAGTGAGCTTCTTAAATCATTTGGCTTCCTTCCCCAGCTAACAGCTATTTTCATGAGCAAGCGCTGAATAATCTAGCTCTGAAGTTCCACCCTGACGATGTTGAAATGATATGATGCACTCAGGCCTTGTAAATCACAGTGTTAACCTGCTAAACCCTCTGATTAGCCCCGGACTGGTGTAGGATATAAAGAAAGCTGGCAGTTTGACTGAAAGGCAACTGATAAAGACTGAATGTATGGAGAAATTTTGGCCTCAGTTACTTAGTTCCTTGCTAATCTTCTATGGGTGTGATACTGCCACTCTGTCCCTGAAGCTTTGCTTTAGGCTGGTGTGAGAACAGTCAAGCAACTTTTTAACCTTATTTAAGGAGAACTGGAGGAATGGATAAAACGGAATGAAAGACAGCTTGGGAGAACATCAGGAATGCTGTTAAAAATACCTGTTTCCTGGAATGAATACCTCTTTTGCGTAGTAGGTGCTCTAACACAGCAATATAACAGTCCCATTTTCCTTTGGGTAAGTACTACCAGGGAAGCAAAACTTAAACGGAAGGATGTGTGCATTTTCTGGAACCGTTATGTATGTCTGTGGTGATCTACCAGCATAACTCACAAGTCTGAACATGGAAAATTGAAAATTAACGAAAACTTTCTATATGCACAAATAAGTTCCATTGGTATTTATCTATTTAGATTTAAAAAGATCCAAATTTTACATACACTCCTAATTCTAATGGGGATGTGTGTTAGAAAATGACACAAAGAGGCATGACAAATAAATTAAATGAACATTATTTTTTCTTTGTCCTTTACATGCCTCTATACTCCCCAGAGCTAAATAACTGAAGACCAAAACTCAAAACTCAAAACAAAAAAAAAAAAAAAACAAAAGAAGACAGGACAGTAATCATAAAATGTCTTTTAGATGTTTTCCTTTATTACGCAAAAGTTGAAAGCACAAGACATTTCACTAGAAACTCTTTTAAAGAGATTTCTAGTATTATTTCCCAAATCTAAGAGGTGTGGCCAAAATTCTACACACCAGAGGGTTTCCCTGTCTTGTGGTTTGTCTGACTAGGTATTCTAACAGTCTGTGATGGGTATGCAACAACCACAAGGATGAGTCAAACAGAGGAAATTAATTCATCATTAACTAAGATGAATTCACTTGGGACATCTTAGCAATCAAGACGGGTTAAAATATGCAATTGTTGCCAAAGAGGAAATATGCAGAAGTAGGCATGGGAATTATGCCCATATTTTGCTGGCTGTAGAAACTTATTACGGAAGAGCTAAACTTACTTCTGTGTTAAGCATTTCAGATGCTGTCAGTTGGGAATGACAATAAAAATACAAACCTTTCCTTGTTATTGAAGGGTAAAATTCAAACAGAATTAATATCTGGAAATCCCCTGATTTTTTAACAGTTCTTTCTATTTTTAATTTGAAATGCGTTTTGTACAGTTGATATAAAATGGAGCAGACAAGATAGCTAGGCTATAAAAACATTCAATAGTGTGTCATGAAGACAAAGTTCAGCTTTAGTCTATAGCATTAAGCCACACCATCCTTGGCTTTTTGTTCACAAAAGCCATAAGGTGTCCATCTCTCATTGTGTCCTGCAGCATTTTAAAGAGTTATACTCCTTGAAGCATTACAGCATACAAATGTCCTCAGGATCACAGATATTCTAAGGACAACAAGACCCTTCTCTACCTCCACTCACTCAGGGAGAGGTTGTGATTTTGGCATTTGCTTTGCCCAAAATTGCAGTAAACCTGGAAATATTTAATGTAAGAAAAAAAACAAAGGAAAAAAAAGATTCGGAAACATTGATGTGAACTATTTTAAGCTAAGAAAAACACTGTACTGTTCCCAAATGTAAACATGATTTTAGGTTAGTCAGTTAATCGCTGCTCAGTTTTGGTGAATCTGAATGAAGACTGAAGCGTAGAGCCACAGCTGAACTGTTAGAGCATGGTTTTGCAGAAAGGCTAAGGTAACCAACAGAAATTACGCACTCAGCCTTATGTCCTCTGGCTAGCACACAAAAAGAATAACCCATTTGGCCTTTTCATTGTGTTATAGCCAGTATTTCTTACCAAATTTTGATGAGTCAACACTCTGACTGGAGTTATTACTGACTGTCAACAACTTACTTTAAACACTTTTTTTAAAGCAACTTTCTTATTGCTTCCGGGGGTGTGGTTTCACAATAGAGTGCATTTTATGTGTGCAAGCATACGCCTATGTTTGGAGGTAAACCAGACAGTGCTGGGCTTTACATTCTTGTGTCTAGACTGTCTCTGGTCCCCAAGCTGACCAGCTAAATCAGGAGCCTCTGAATTATACTGAAGTAATTTCTGTGATCATGGTGTTGTTGTGCCCATCATTAGAAGGTCAAGAAGGGCCTGGGAGAACTTAAAGAGAGATCAGCACCTTGCAATTATCTGCTTCTCAATTGTATGTAGCCTACCAAACAGCATAGCATGATGCCTTTAACCCTAAAAAGCACCTTAAACCGCCTTGTTTAGACATGTGGATATTTCTAAATCTCTCAAAATCAGACTTCAGAACATGAATTTTTGTGCTCTGTTGGTTGTCCTCAACACCTTCTGTTCCTGGGTGGACATAAAAAAGGACCTGTAGCTGAAGACTTGAGCAGGTCTGTGTCCTGGTCATCCTCTGCTCAGAGAAAAGCAAAAAAGCACTGCCAAACTGCTACCCACAAGCAGCGAATTTTAGGTACTGGGGTAGCTCAGATTCACAGAAAGTGACTGGATTTGTCTGGATGATGACATTCAGTTTCCACAGACAAGCTTATACAGAAAGACAAACTTTTTTTTTTTTTTTTAATAGAGATAAGGTACACTTAAACTTATATGTACACCTAGAGTGAAGAAACAGCTGACTGACTCGTGTTTACTTCTATGGCAAGGAGAAATCTAGAAATCTACAGCCAGCCTGAGGAAGTCCAGGCACCTTTGCTGCCCCATACGTAGGGGACAAGTAGTATAATCCCAGTAGAAAGTAGATATAACAAGAAAGAAGCTGCACTCCAGCAATTCTTGGCTTCTTCGCTCATGGCCTTCTGTGTTACGGTTCAAAATGTATCTCTGGCATTAGAGAGCTTTTTATAGAAAAAACTATCACCACTGAGAACTGATGTAAAGGGCACAGCAATTAAAGACACTACTTATGCAGGCATACTCCAAAAGCATGTTTATCAAAATCATTTGTCAGCAAAACAATGACATAAAACTTAAAGGACTGTGGAAAAGAAACATTCTTATTTCCTTTTTCATTTCACTGTTATCTCATGGTAAGAATTTCTATGGCCAAATAATTTGGTCTGTCCAAAGCTCTTGTAAAAAATGTTAGTCCAGACTTCAGTATCACATGTGTACTATGTATATAGTTAGACACTTCCATAACTGCCTACAGCAGCTCCGTTAAACAATGTTAAATATTAAGCAAGGCTGTGTAGCACATTGATAATTTTCCTATAGCTGCCAACACCCAAATACATGCACAAAAGACAGCCAGACTAATTCCTTCATAAAAAGCCATGAGATAAATGTTAATTCATATTCCCAGTCATGTGAATAAATGTAGATGATTGCAGAAAGTCCTTAAAAAAAAAAAAAAGGACTACCCAGAAGAAAATGTGCTTCGGCTCCACGAAGAGAGATCCTTACAATTTTTGTCCTTTGATAAGATTAAAGAATGTGCGTACATGGACAGGGATTGGAGAGACACATTTATACTATCACTGTTTTGTAGCAATGTCTTTATTTGGTCTTTCTATGATGAGAAGACTGCCTTGAGTACCTTGAACTACATTGCCTGCGAAAAGACCTCTATTGAGATTTTTGTGGCCACATGGAGTCCAAGCTCCCGGGGCAGGCAGCTCTCCTGGCACTTGAGCAGCTGCTCTGGGAGCTGGAGGGGAGTCCCTACATGCTGCACGCTGGGGGACGGCTTGTGCCACTTCTTGTCCTGAACGGAAAACTGGAAGAGATAGTCTGGGGAAAGGCTGGATGGCTGCACAGCCGCTTTGCTCTGATCTGCAGAGCCAGCATGCTATGGCAGTTGGATGGGGGAAGAAGAGAAGTGAAAATAAAAGCTCCATTGAAAGGGAGAGGTGACACAACCTTTCTAATGGTCCAGCGCAGCTTCATAACAAGCAGGGATGTGATGCTAAACAAACCGCAAAGCACTTCATTATTTTTTTTTGCCTTTTTCTTTTTTGCCCAAGCATTTGAAAAGAGACAGAAAGAATTTCAGCCTTTAATAGAGGTCTTTGAAAACACCTTGCTTCTCGTGAGAGTCTAGCACAGCCCTCCCACACCCTTTGCTGTCCAAATAAACTTTACAAGGGAATGTTCTTTACATTCCCTGTCGAGCATGTATAGAAAAGATCGGTCCAGCACAGCCTGCTCCCTGTTGACGACAGTGTTTCCTGTTATTGTGAAGGAGTCACGGGCCTGCCTCCAGTCCAGATCTGTGGAGCGGTGTTGTCACAGATGTTTTTTCAGGTGTAAAATTCCTGTTGGCCACACAGGCTGTTCACACAGGATAAAAACGACATCTTCAGCTTGGCTTGGCACGTCTGTTTGCTCAACGCTGCACTAAACCAGCTCCTCTCCTTGCAGCAGTGGTGAAACTGGGGAATGTGGAAGGGAGTTTAAAACCCCTCCTGTTGCAATAGGAAATGTTCTGAAAACCTGAGATTTCACTTTTTGTGCTCATTGTGAGTCAGCTAGGGCAGAGGGAGAAGGACAAGGAATTGTGAGTTCAAGGACTGCATGATAGTAAAGGCTTTCCTTTTGCCGAAAGAATGTGGTTGAACTTTCTCCCTGAAGAAGATTTATCCTGTTGTGATTTCAAGGACCCTTAAAAAAGCCAACATTAGAGAGCCACCCACGCAAGATAGCAGCGTAACAGCTGCATAACGACACTAACATGGATAATGGCTGTAAATACAGTGTAGTATTATGAAAAGGTCACTGTGAGAGGGTATCCTGCTGTGCTAAAGCTTATGCAGGTGCTGTGGGTGTACCCATAATAATATCATATCACTGATGGCAGGGAATTATTAGATGCAAACGGTCCCTGTATCAACCAGGAGAGAACTCTGCATTCCATAAACTTATTTAACCCTGGCATAAGTGTTTTTACCATGCAGTAGCTACTTCACCAAGTAGAAAACTCATCTCACTGTCACTTTGATGTACTGTCAGAAATGTGGTTTACTTTTTCTTTCCCATACAAAATCATTCTTACTTTGTAAGCATTTTGTTTGTGTTAGATAGATGAGAATAATCCTCCTTCTTAAAGTGATTGTTTTGATGAAATGTAGACTTGCTTTATACTACTTTTCCAGTAAAATTTGAAAAAGAAAACTGTGGTCTGCCTTAAAAGTGAAAAGCCGTTGCTGAAATGTGTTTGTTTTGAAGGAAAGGTGCAAGGCCTGGGACCTGCTATTGCAATGAGGGCAGTCTAAGAGTTCAGATGATCCATTTCTTCATTCTTTCACTCAATTGTTTCTTAACAATGGTTCTTCTGTTTGTTGGAGACATTCCTGAAGCTGACAGAATAGTCAATATTTCGTATTAAAACACAGTTTTTAAATATTGCACATAGGAAAATAAATGGTTATTCGGCATGTTTCTAAAATGTCATCAACTCCTCTCTGCTATTCAACATACTTGCATCATTCTTTGGTGAATTCATATGAACAGAGGTCTAAGATCAGTGAGCAAGACCAGAAAAATATGAAGGACTGCTGAAGAAAACCCTGACGTTTTCCAAGCATTATCCATGTTCACATCCCATTTTGAAATTTCAACACATTCTGAGAAACTCTATAGCTGTGGGAAAGGAGTAATGATGACAGTATAGTCATACTTTTCCCTTATTTTTATAATTTTTTTTTTTTTTTTTTACCCCAGAGAAAAGAACTTCACTAAAGGAACAAAGTCCTGGGTTCTCTATCTGATTAATCACAAACGTCACCAGTATGCTATTCAGATACAATAATTCTCAGCTCACACATATACACACATACATATTTATGTATACATATTTATGAATAACTATCACTAATAGGAGACTTTTGTCTACTCAGGCAATAACAATTGAAGAGGTTAGATCAGATTAGGCTGCTCACGTAATGAAACACTTTATTTTTATACATCATCTTTCATGCAAACATATCACAAAATTCTTCAAAGCCAGTTTATCTACACATTCCTGAATGGTGCAACTAAACTGCTCAGCTTTACAGGAAGCATCTGTAGATGTTGCAGGGCAGGGGTGAAGATGGAAACAATGGCCAAGTTTCAGGAGAATGATTGAGTACTGGAAAACTGGGAAGTTCATGCAATGGATATGCACTTTTTCAGGAGGTTGGAGAGGCTCTGCCGACTGAGCAGATGACTCCTGGAAGGAATTTGAAGAGAATTAGTGGGAATGGCTATTTCAGATGGCAGAAGGAATCAAAATAGAAAGCCAGTTCCTTAGGCCTGGACTGTCTCCTTTCAAGTCTGAAACATATTTCCTTTCTGTCTTGGATCTTTTGTATCTAGGAGCTCTTTATCCTGCTCTGGTAATAACAACCCAGGAGGAAAGCTCTAGGGGGGCAGACACTGGACTGTGCTCTGCTCACGACCCTTCCATCGCTCAGGCTGAGGTGGGCATGAATTGCAAACTCTCCGGCTATTGTAGATTTATACTGCTTGGGTATTTCTTCAGCCTAACCCAGCCTACCACCCAAACTCCCTGCCTGCTCTCTTGCAGCAGTATTCTGCCTGTTAAGGGATCCTCCAGCTTGTAAATGGGCCCCACTTGAGTATTTTCTATTTGCAGCGGAATGGACATATAACAAATCTAAGACAATAAATACTAGAAGTGGATCAGAGTGGACTTTGGGCACTGACAAATTGACATTTCTTTTTAAGGCAGCAGCAGGCACATATTCACATAATAAATATCAGAAAAGTTACATGATTTGACAAAAGACATTATGTGGAACTGACTAAAAATCAAATTATAAAAAGTTAACATTTCAGTTGTTTTCAGTATAAGGCCCCTTGGTAGTACTAGGCAAACTGTGTACACAATGTATGTTCAATAGCTATGATTTTGAGAAGTTATGAAAATCTCCAGTTTCCACTTGAAAATAATAGGTACATCAAGTTTTTGAGCTACAAATTTTAAGATTGCTCTGAGAAGTTTAACCCTGACATGTAAAACTCAATTTTGAATCATATGGTGGAATTCCTTGTGGTTTCATTCTGGCAAAATTCTTATAAAGATCTTGCTCTTTCCTAATTTTTCTCTCTCCCTTTACTTTCTCTTGTATTTTGTACAGTTTTTCTTTAGCTTCAATTTATTTTCTGGTTCATAGTAATGTGTTATTGTTAGTCATTCTTCCACAGGATATGGAGCGTAGCTATTCCGTTTGTAGTAAGAAAAAAAACCCCAATACTTCAGTATACATGTAAAAAGCTTAATTTTCTGTTTTCATAAAGAGACACCATGATATTAATAGGATTTGTAGGATTTCAGCATCACCAAAAATCAACAGCCGTAATTTAGAACTTAAATACCAATCTCAGCTTGGATCATCAATGGGGTTCATATCTTGCTGTGGATCAAAAATTAAAGAAAAGAAAAGGAAAGGCGAGGGAAGTCAGTACAGGGGCCTTTGATCTCCTGTGCTTCCTCCTTAGCTGGGTTAGGTGTTCAGGAATGCAGGTGGCAGCTGGGACATTCTTTCACTGTCAGTGGTGGTGCCTAGCTACAGGCAAAAAGCAAGGGACCTTACTGCACAGCAATGTATACACTTTATGGTTTTAGAACTGGTAAGTAATCATTTATTTGGTGCTTAATAAGTCAAGGAGCTTGGGAATGATATATTGAATTTCCAGTTATCTATTCGTAAACAGATGGTCACATTTCAAAACACTTTATTGCCAGCATGCTAACTTGAAAGGTCACACAGTGCTCTCAGTTGAGGTTTTCTATTGTTTGCGATTTCTGCTTGCAGGCTAAGAGCAATATCCTGCACATTTTTTAGCCTGTGGTACTAGTCACTTTACTCTGACTTAAGTATGGCCTGCCATCCCCAACTGGATGTTCCTCTTCCTCCTTTGGGTAGCTTGAGTATTTGTGCAGCTGCACGGTGATCTGACTGCCCCTACAAATTCTAGTTCTGGTTGAGTCGATGGTGGTGGGAATAAGCAACCTGGGGGAACATGGGACCTTCCTTTCTGGCAGCACGTTGGATTTCAGTGTCTGATAGAGAGTCTTAAAGTAAAATCTCCTTCAGCTGCATGGAAGAATTTGAAATATTCTCTAGCTTTGATGCAACACTCCTCTTATACATTTATTGTACTACTGCCAAGTGGAATCAAATCTCTAGAAGAAATTTCACAGCATACAGTGCTAAATCAGACAAACCGAGCTGTGACATCCTTAACTAAACTATACCTGGGTCTCATGGCAAAGGCTGTTTACTCTAGCAAATGATCAAATGCTAAATGGAAGAATTTGGAGATGCTTCAAGTTTGTTGTTCTCCTTGGTTTGTCTGCCAAGGCAGCAATGCAAGTAATTAACTGTTCAGTTGCATCTAAACCCAAGTAGTAGGGAAGAAAGAACACGGGTAATAAATCTTTTTCTATCTCCTGTCTCATTTCAACCTCCCACTCACGTACACATTTGTAATATCGTAAAATAAAGATTTATATAGTAACAGAGAAGTTAGAAACGCAGAGACTGTTTTGCAGTTATCTGTTTCAACCACCATTTCTCATTGTTCATTTCTACTCCATCACATCAATTTTACCCCTTCAGATTCCTCTATATAATTCTTCTTGCATCTTCTTATTTTTGTATATAACTACTGAAGAATATAACTGTTCTTTGTCACCTGATTTTTTGAATCATCTCCTTGAGACCCAGGTCTGCACCATTAGTCAACTTTAAGGGTTGCTTTTTCAGTCTTTTCACTTAATGATGGCTCAGGCACACAGAAGGGAGGAAGAATCTCCTGACAACACTAAGCTACAGCTTCTGAGTCTTTCTTTTACCGGCCTTTCTCTGCATCCTCTCCAAGGGACGTGCACACACAGATCGCAGAGGAGAAGCCATTTAAACTGCAGCCTCCAAAGAATTAACTGGCAGACTATGATCTAAAATAATTAGCTCCTGTGAAATATTGCAGGTAAAGGGAGTTTTTGTTGTATGGTTAGCAACACCACTTTTCCTCTTTCATACACAGCCTTGGTAGATCCTTGTTATTAGGTACCATTATTTACGTATAAGCAAGGGTGAAGACCAGAAACATCTGTGGCAACACAAGTTGCTTCAATTTCCCCCCTGGCTTGTCATACAGCTTTTTTTGCCCCCCCCCCTTCCCCCCCTTGTTTTTTTAACCACCTCTTCTGCTAGAAAACAGCATATTGATTTCTTCTATCTGAGATAGGATGGCCTCTAATCAAGAGTGCTAGAAGTAATTGTTTAGCCATGCTGAGCACTGCTTCAGTGCTACTTGCTCTTTCACACAAAAAAGCAGTGCAATGATCCTCATCTCATTCATAGTGAGTGGGTGAAGCTATGCCCCATGCTACCATGTACAAGCCTGCTCAGGCTTCAAAGAACTCTCCAGTTCAGGATGTCTCCTCCTCACTGTGCTCAGTGGCAACAAAGATGAGACTGGTATAGTTTTTTTGCAGCTAATGGACCTCTTTGAGGTGTCTGTCCAAAAGGGATTTATTTGTTTATGTACACACATGTACGCAACGCAGCCTGAACTAGACAGTGTCTAAGTGGCTCCTGAAGAGGTTGGAGAAATCACCCACTTCACCTATTTTTGTCCCCACAGCAAACCTCAGAATTTTTGAAATAATCTTGATGGGATGAGGTTTCTTCAGAAAGAAATGGGTAAGATCTCAGAAATGGGCCATTGTCTTTATTCTGAACAAGAAGATGTGTTATGATCGGAGTAAAATCAATAAGCCCTCTGAGTTACTTCTAGTATCTTCCCAACTACTTCAGGGAATACTTCTGTTGTCTGATGAGCCCCATATTTGTCCTGTCATAGCTGTTGACTTTTCCTTTCCTTTATTTTTCACTACAATATTTTTTTTTCAAATGTCTTGAAAAAGATACTGAAACTATAAATATACATTTCATATTCCTTTAGAACTAGAATCCTTTCATTATTTATCTTGTAGTAGACCTGAATGCTTTTCCTTTAACATATACTTATGTAGCCAGTTTTTTACCTTGTCTGCAGGGTTGAAAGAGAGAAGCAGCTTTTCGCTCTGGTAGAGCTGGCTTTTCTGCATAAATTCTATAGTAACAGCTTCTTTTTATACTGTCACTATTGCGTTGTTTAAGCAAACAAGTTACAATTTGGTAGTCTTTTCTTTCAGGTGTCTACTCATTAATCATTGGTTAAGAAATACCTCTCAAGGCTTATGTCTTAAGACAGCTGTAGTCAGGCAAGGACCTTGATTAACTTCCTTTGTTTTCTTAGTTTGAACAATACATTCTGTTATCCCATTTGGGTTTTGCAATGCCTGGGGTTTTAAACTACTATTGAATGGACTATTATTATCTTAGAAAACACCAGGAGCATGATTATATCTTGTGAAGTTATTTATATTTGCGTATGGCAAATGAAAAATGGAATTTTAATGTAAATGAGTAGACAATGATGGTGTATGATTGTACTATCTTCCATGCTGCCCAGTTTTCACAATTGGGAAGTCCTGGGGTACAAAGGAATGAAAAATCATAGTCGTGATTAGGAATTCTTTGCCTTTTCAAAAGAAATTTCAACTGGTAATTTTTTGTTTCAATTATGGTATTCTCTAGTTGATGTAATTTAATGTAGCCTGATTTGAGTCAGAAACATTAGGAAATCTTTGTCTTTGGAATTATAATTGTCAACTCACACACTTTGGCAGTCATTTCCTGAAAGCTTGCTTTGGTCTGCAGTAAGTAGACAGTACATACGACAAAGTGATTGTTGTGGAAATACATGATCAAGCTGCCTGTTTATTCCAGATTTTGGAAAGGGAATCCTTTTGCATAATTTGATTTACAGATATTGTCTCTGAGTAAAGCATTCCTGTCTTCCTATTTATATGTATCTGTATTTTCCCTTTTTATCTAATGTGAAGAGATTCAATGGTAGGGATGTTATGCTTCTTTAGAGCTAGCAATATGCTCAGCTTTGTACAATACTCAACAGGAGACAATCACTGCCCTGGAGAGCTTAAAGTCTAAAAATACCTCAGATAATGCTTCAGCTTGTTTTCAGCCTTTAACATTCTCAAGATTTTCTTATTGTTTTGTCTCATCTTAATACACCTCAATTTTAAACCGTCAACCAAAACAAATCAGCTTGGTTCCTATCTGTGAAAATAATCTGACAACAGGTAACAAATTCATTTTTAAATTTGAAAATACCTGTGGGTTCAATCCTGTATTCACTGAAGAACAAATACAGAATCCCATCGTTATGGACTCATCCAAGCAATTTTAACCTTACCCACCTGCTCCTAGCAATTCCAGTGAAGCATCTGCAAGCACTCAGGCTATGTTACCTGTCTTCTCTGTAGCTGTAGAGAGCAGGTTAGTTGTAGCACACTGCTAGAGCTCTGGTTGTAAATGAGGTCATCTGAGTAAGACATGTCCATCTGCCTGAGGCTTTCATGAATAGATGTGTGTATTTTGAAGGAATGAAGTGCATGTCTCTCCAGCAAACCTCATTTTAAAGCTCTGATGTGGGGTTTTTTTTGCCATCAGGACTGTCTGCAACAAGGTGAAGATGAGTGTGATCTGGTGGTTTAATGTTAAGTAAATGGAAGGACAGCAAGAGATAACATCATGTGCTAGTGGCAAAGGAACTAAAAGATGAAGAAAAAACAACTTTAGCAGAAAGGCTTCGCAGTCCACTGGATGCTGCCTCTTTATTTTGATTATGGATTTTTTTGTAAGTGTTTTTGCCTCTGTGGTTTCTCCTTTCTAAGAACAACATCAGTCAGCACTGAGCTGTGGTGTGTCAGATTCTTTCTAGGGAATAAGCTGCAGGTTTAACTTTTGGGCTGGCATAAGGACCATCTGTTCGGTGTAGTTTTCAGGCAGAGTGGAGATTATGTGTGTTGTGAGCATACAGAACTCACTGTAAGAAGAGACGGCAGAGAATATACTTTAACATCTTGTTGTTAATTTTGGTTTTGTTGTTAATTTTGTTGTTGCTTCAAAGAGACTGCTTTTAATGGACGAAATAATGGTGTCAGTTCTATATGTGGTGATCTAATGGAGGACAGTTTCTGTTTGTTCTTCAGAGTGTTTGAACCACGTGATGGCTTACAGGGCTGGTAAGAAATGGAGACATTCTCCATCTCAAAACTACTGCTATACTGTGGTGGCTACCATAGCTTAATGTTTTTGAGAAAGGGAGCATTTCACTCTGTATTCATATGTTTAACTTTCCCATCTCCTTACCATATACCTTGTACTGATGCTCCTTCCTCTCTCTTCAGCTCCATTCTTATCCCATTAAGCCACTGTATATAAAAAGTTGCTCTTTGCTGTCCCATCTGCTATGAACATTATGCCACAAGCAACTGCTGGAGCCCTGAGCACTTCTGTGTTTTTCAGACCCATATTACCCACACTTCACAAGGACTACTTCTATTGCATAAACCAGAGCCACTTCTCTGTCTTGACATGCTCCTGGATTACTGAGCTAGCTCTCATCCCTTCTCCTACACTTCAACCTCCTTCTCCTCCATTATACATAGGAATGGCCTTCACCTTAACCTTAGTATTTTTATTGTTTTCAAAGGTCTGAAGTTGTTCCTTTAATTAAAAAGATGTAGTCTATGGATCGTTGAAGGAAGAGAGAAAGAACCATAAGACTCTCCCAGGGGTCTGAAATCCTAGAGAAGGGTTAAGGGTTAGAAGGGAAATAGAAGGAGGTTCAGAAAGAGTCACTAGCTGCACTGCTACATAGAGGTGGCCTTTCTTCCCATTCCTGCTCCATCTGATGTCAACACCAAAGACAGGACATCAGAGATTCATCAGTCACAGAGATCTCCTACCTATTGACCTTAAGGTGTACCTCATATTCCGCAGACAACCATACTGATTGTCCATCTGCAGTCCTTCACTCTTTGTCGTGAGCCTTATTCTATGTTATTTCTGTAAAGGGTTTGTGAATGCTGGGGAGCAGCTGGAGTGAATGTGTAGGGCTTGAAACACCATGGAACTCATTGAGAAAGAAAAATACAAAAATTTGTAAAAAATTGCCATCTTTAAAGAAGACTCTTTTCAACTTTGATTTGGTATGTTCAGGAGCACATGTGCTAGAAAACCTTACCTGAAACCACCATGGATTTGAATCGCTAAGACATCTCATCCACAAACTCAAGCAGATTAAAATGAGACAATGATAAAACTATGAAACTTTGTATACCTGTTCCTCACTTATTACTTTCATGGGCCCCCACTGACTGAAGATCTAGCTTAGCTGAACTTGTAGTATCCCCTTACTGATGAACAATAAATGTTGCTCTGTGTGCTGCCGTTGCTCACGGGGGCTTGAGACCTTCCTGTGGTGAGGAGAACACCCATGGGAAAGGGAGAGGCTGTCGAGTGGGGAAGGGAAGCTTCACAGCTGTCCCAAACCATGACTGTAACTCATAAGTCAGAGCCTTGCCTCTAGTGAGCACATCAAATTCCACAAAATAAAAAGAAGCAGATGGATTTTAGAGCACCTCAGGTACAGAGAAATGAGAGAAGATCTTGTTACCCATCAGCTTTTTCTCTCTGTTCCTCACAGCTCCTTGGCCTTCGTAGATCTGCTGAGCTGTCCCTGTGAGCAGGCCTTTATGTCTTTTAGTTAAACTAACTTGTTGAAAGATTGGTGTTCCTTAATACAGTTCACCAGATTGTGCAGATTTAATCCAGATCAGACATGGACGCGTGATCCCAACTCTGCAAAGTTAACTGGTGAATGTGATACGCATGCTGGCTTTATTCTTTTAGGCTGGTTTGTGCTGGCTGCAGGAGAGCAGAACATTTCTGACCCAGCATAAAGCTAGAGCAGCACAGACAGACAATACCTGAGGCAACATCAGGTCTGCTAGGACAAAATTACCTATTCAGGGTTGTCTGAACCAATTTGAAGTGGCAGAGTGAGTTTCTGCTAGTCTGATGCTCTCTGCTATACAACCATGCAGTCTTGTACTTGATGCTAATTCTGCAGATGCCTCAAAAAACTGCTACGTGCTTTCATACTTGATTTACCATCTCATGGTGCCACAGCGTTCAAAAGTACAGAAAGCAGGTATTTGCTAACACAAGCCTTTTTCACTGAAGCAAAGTAAGAAACAATTTCTGCTTTGTAATCAGCATGACTGGATTTGCCTATTAAAATTGTTAAAAGTCAACCTACAAACAAAGGGGCTTGTCTCTTTCTATCTTTTTTTTTTTTTTTTCAAATAGATGCAACTGAGCTTCAGCAAATGTTGAAGAAGCATGAAATATACTATTCCTTTACATTTGTGTTAACAAATTCTCAGATATCCCATGGGTGTTTTCTTCTAGATGCTGTAAGACATAAAGTACAGCAATATTTTCAAATTTGATTAATAATTTACAGAAAGGATGACAGAAAGTGGAACAAGGGAGCGTAATCAGGCTCTATTTCTATGTTTGTGAACATTTTATTTGACAAAATCCTATTTTTCACCAACCTCTCTCCATTTTTTGACAGGTGTCAGTCAAGTTATAATCCAGACATAAGAACGCTATTACTTTCCACCCCTTTTCTGTACTGCTTTTACATGAAAGGAGGAAAACATGCAGTAACTTGGGATGATGGCTGCCTAATGAATTGTGTGAGAGAACTTTTTATTTGGAATAATTCATTATGATCATATTGCAGCAGCAAGATGCATTTAGTGGATAAAGCTTTGTAGGAATAGTCTTTGGCTCTTAACATCATTGCCATTGCAATAACAGCATTTTGTTACCATGTATCTTCTATTCATTCACCTTCTACCGTGTTTCTCTGCTATACCATCACTCAGTCAGTGTAAGAGGTCTCCAGGGTGAATACAGAATAACACATAGGCAAATAAACAACTACTTAAATAAAATGTAGGCACCTAAATAAATGAGAACAATTCAGAATTTCTGAATAATCCACCTTAAGTTGCTATGATCTGTAGAAAAACTCTTTATGTACCTTGAGAATAATTAATCTTTTTTACAGAAAGTACCATTGTATTGTCTGGACTAACCATCTAGATGCCTACCCTTCTGCCCCTGAGGCACCTAGACCTGGACCTACATTTATACTGCTGAACACAGATGAAATACTATTTGTACAATTTAGCACTCAGCCCTGGACAACATGTGGCCCTTAGAAACCTAAAGTGTCACGTGTTTGAGTTTAGTGTACCTGAAATAATGAGTACTGTCTTGTATCCCAGCAAAATTATGTTCTTATAACAAGAAACTGATGTGCATCCAGCCCCTATCATATGTGTGATGATATGTAGGGTATGTGGGAGTGCTGGGGAGAACTAGGAGGTGTAAAGTCTGTTGGGATACTGCTGCAGGATGTCTGGCATGCCATACCGGTCCCTCACATCTGCTGTCTCATGTGTTGTACTGGGGCACTACCTGGAAGAGCTCTGGCTCGTCCATATGGTATACCTACTCTCCAAGTTCAACAGTAAAACAGCATTTTGGGCTAGTGGCCAAGCCTGTGTCATGGCCCTGTTTCATTTTCTAGTGTAAAGATCATCTGGGTGCCTAGTGGTAAATCTAGAAAGAGCTTTATGTGACAGCATGTAAGATGTATATTAGGGTCTGGTGCCCAATTTAAGAATAGTACTTAAGTTCTTCCTTAACAGTGATGTCAAAGCTCATGCATTTGAAAGACTTTGAGACTCACTTCCCCAAAATTTTTGACTGGTTGACTAATGTGTCACAGTACTCAGTACTAAGAATCACATTTTTAGATAACTGGTTATTCCCAAATTACTTTAGTGATTGCTGAATTTACTAGTCCATATTCTATAAAAGACTATGCAAATAAATTGTGAAAGAAAACCCAGAGTTATTCACCATTCAAAAATTCCTTGGTAGTATGTCCTCAGTCCATGAAAGCACTTTAATATAGGCAGTGAACACCGGTAAATCGTAGCTCAGCTGAGGTTTAGGTAGGTTGTCCTGGACTACTCTTCAATTCTATCTCTTTTGGTATTGCAAAGAATGTTTTTAGGAATGTTTTTCTTCTGATGTTCCCATTCACAGCGACTAAAGCATTTCATGCCTGTTAGAGTTGTGTAGTAACTGCCCGTCTTTTGTAGAAGTGTAAACGGAAGAAAAGAGAGAACCTGTAGCTTGCCCTGCCCCTGCTAAGTTAATTGGCTTTTTCAGATATACAGCTTGCAGGAAGTTTGAACAACTTTTAATCCAATCTGCCCACCCCATCGCATACAGATTTTGCAATGCAGTGGTATCAGGGGAGGAGGCTACTTCACAGTATTTTTTCTTAATCCTCCATCAAAGTGCAGCACTGGACAACGGTGGGACTGGCACTCTATAGCCACTCAACCCGCTCACGCCCAGAGAGACGGAGAGCTGGGATGATTCTGCTGATTCATCCACAGGAGCTTTGTGAAACCTTCTTTCCCTTAACAAGCCTTTCCATTTGACACCTTCTCACCTATACGCTAATGCTTTTGGGAGCTAGGTGTGAAACCAAGAGGAGAAATACACCTGTTTGCGTAGCGATTTTTTAATGTTAATAGTGGGAAGTATTATGTAACCTGACTATTGCAAACAACTGGAAGTTTAACTTGGCAAATGGCAAGCGGCTTCTGCACAATATTGTCCCCTGTATGTGGAAATTCCTAGCATGACAGATTCAAACATTTAACATAACTGACACCTTCCTGGAAATAAAAGCAGCTCAGGCAAAGCAAAATGAGGTTCTTTGAAAAATAGGTGCTTGGACATGAATCTAGAGATGGTGAGGAAATTAAGTTGTTCATCCAAAAAGAGGGAGAATAAGAGAGAGGAAAACTTTCCTTTTCATGTTTCCAACATCTTCATTTCATGAGAAAGCTGCAGTGGTGAGTTGGTACATCAAAGGGTAGCTGTAACCAGTTCTGGAAGTGGGTTAACATGTGATAATTAAGTGACTTTAAATATTAATCATCCTATTTAAAAGTAACATTGGCAAAGAAAGATGTCCCTAATGAGAAGTAAAATTACATTATAAACACTATTCCATAAAAAGGGGACCTATTCAAGTGTTTTCTTTGAAGCCAGATGAGAACCGATCCAGTGTCTGAGTACATTCCCAGGGTGCTATGAGGAAGCCGAATTCTTTTCATAATTGTTTGACAAACTTCTTCCAAGACACACAGCACACAGACTTGAAATGCATTTTTCCTGTCGTGTGTCTGTGTTTATGGGTGAATACCATATGGACTTTGGTCTCAGCTTTGCTCATCTGAAAAACGCTGGGAGAGGATTCCATCTTTCAGTTAACTGTTTCCTGTCAAGCAGACAAAACATGTTCATGTTAAGGAAGCAAAAATGACAAAGCTATTTTAAGGTAAACAAGCCTATGGCTGAGATTTCATTTCCTCAGGGTCTGGGGTATTTTTGTTGTTGTTATTCACATCTGGATAAAAAGAACAGATTAGGTATCACAACAGTTAGCTTCAGCTTTTCTCAAGGAAATAAAGGCAGGCTTTGAATAGGAAGTATTTACATAATTTGAAGGCTAATCTAAGCCTGAAGGCAGCGATCCACTTAAAGATTTGTCCTACAGTAGCATATTGATGTGAATGTTGAAATGGGGCAGATGTGCCTGATTGACACAGAGTCAGGCAAGGCTGTGTTCTGAGAAGGGATCCTGGAAACTGATAAAAATGATAGAAAGCTTTTATAAAATTGCTCCCTTGCAGTTTAATTTTCCAGTGGTTAAGGAAAAAAAAAGGAACATTCATGTAGATATTGGATAGATGTGACTTTGTACAGTGTCCTCTCCCATGCAGAGCAGTGACTGCAAACTTTCCCATAGGAAACTAGTGTCAGTAAAAATACATTGTTCAGTTAATATAGGAAATTGATGAATTCTGCCTTTTAGTTTTTTTCAGGTCTTTTTTTTTTTCTTTTTTTTTTTTTTCTCGGGTATAAGAACATTTGTCCAATCCTGAAGATGTTGCTTAAGGCCAAATCCTGCTGTTCTTGTGCCAAAAGATGTTTAATCAAATGAGTGTTGAATCTGGTTCTCTGTCTTTATTCAATTGTTTTTTGAGTTTAATATTCATTGACTTCAACAAGAGTTTTGTTTGGTAAGAGCTGAATTAAACTAAGTAGAAACATCAGGACCGAACTAAGATAATGACTTCTCCCACGTCCTTAGAGCTCAGTACACTGGAGTTCATTAACTCTTATAAAATGCAATGCTAAAAGTTGCTGTATTGTTAAGTAATGGTAAATGGAAAGTTACATAGATACATTAGCTTACTTTCAATTTCTACAATGCATAATAAGAGGTTGTTTCTCTGCATAACTTTTGGCCACCCACTTACGATTGCAAAACTGTGACAATAGAAACTATTGGAAGGGAATTTGTAAAACTTTCAGTACTCTGACAGTGTCTTGAGCCGGGCAGGTGGTGGAGAAACACAAAACTGACTAGTCGATGTGATCCTCAGAGTTGTGTTTATTGTGCTGATGCATTTTGTAATTGAATGATTAAGTATGAGGGAGGAAATCAGGAAAAGGTTGGACAGCATTGTGTTTTAAATTCAATAGGGAGCAATCGGAATGGAAAAGAAATTCCACTGCTAAGAATATTGATCCATTTCTATACTGAGATGGGCTTAGCATAAGGGTAACTGTGGTAAAAAACCTAGGAAGCAGAGTTTGAATGTCAGAATGCTCTGAAGTTTCAGGTAAAGTGGTTTCAAGAGTAATCTCCTCTATTCCACATGCACATGGTCCCAACTGATCGTACGGCATCTGATAGCAATGAAGTCTGCTCCTGTCCCTACCATGGGAAGCACAGAGAAGCATAGGGGCAGCAATGAAAGCATTGACAGCACCATTTTATATCAAGAAATGGCTCCTCACACTTGGAAATGCTTCACTACACCCCCACATTATGACCCTGTTATATCTTAATTCAGATTAAGGGTAATATGAAGTCTTGGTTTCCTAAGGAGAGCACAGTTAGAAGATATAGGGGCTCTTGTCAATTTTTCTGCTGGTCTATGTGCCATTTATTGTTGCCTGTGTATACAGTGTTTACATCAGCAGAAAAGTGTTGCTTTGCATAAAAAAAAAAAATAAAAAAAATCTGAATAGCTTTCCACTCGAGCTGAAAAACTTTCAGAGATTTGGTCTCTTTCTAAAAACAGATCATTAAGGCTACATTATTTGGAAGAGTATTTGGCTCTATTCCATGAATGGATTCTAGTTTTTAAATATGGTTAAGGCTTTTTTGGTTTGGGTTTTTGTTTTTTTTTTGTTTGGGGTTTTTTTTTGGTGCTTTTCCCATTGCCGTTTTGAGTACCCTTTCTGGTTGCTTTGTTTGAGACTTTTAGCAGATAGGGACCAGAAAAATAAAATTGTATATTGTCCTAAGGAGATTCACTCCTAAACAAAATATTCCTCAAAGATTTCCAGAAGGCACCAGCAGCTCTTTAAGAAGTAACAGCCTACAAAAATGTTATTTTTCACAGTTAAGCAGACTTTGGTTTAAAGCTGTGCAAACAAGCCTCTGAATCCTTTTTGCTTTCAGGGACTGTTTTTGGGCGTGTGCTGATCTATAAATCAAAAGCATTTGAAACAATGTAAAAGAAAATGTTTAAAAAAATAAATACAAAAGGAAACATTTTTCTCTTCTCCCTCATGCAGATCCGGATGCCTTCCAAAGAAGCCAAAGGCGTTACAGGGATGCAAAACTCAAGTAATGCGAGAGTTGATTCAAGAGTGCCTGGTCCAAATCCCACTGCATTAGTGGCAAGCTTCCCCTTGACCACAGTGAGTTTTGGATGAGATCCCATGCTCTGATTTTGGCAGTCAGGTTGGCTACCACATCACAGTCCACTTCAGTTTGAAACAGGCAAGACCTAAACTGGAGAAAAAAGTAGGTTAAAAATGAAAAAAAAACATCGGATGTAAGAGGACCCTCAGAGGCTCTTTTATAAATAATATGTGGCACTTTATGAAACCATAGGTAACACTGGCAATGTATAAACCACCCAAATGGTTTGGTGTTGCAGTGATGTGCGAGGCACTAAAGCAAGGTGACAGGTATTAATGCCCTGCCAGTTCTGCAAGATAATATGGCCGTAAGTATTTCAAACCAGGCAGTTTATATTGAATATCTTATTCTGTTGCTGATGTCAGTGGCAAAACTCCTGGAGACCTCAACAATGAGAGGCCCCAGGCAGTGGTGTTGAGGGGAATTCATTTGCTCTGAAGGGAGCAGAGCTAACTCTCAACAGTCCCATATCTGATGTTGACTGACATCATCCACCCTTGTGTTCCTGATGGTTGACATCAGTACGCAGTAATAAAAGTACTGCCTGCCCGGGGAACCTAAACACTGGAGATCAGCTGGAGGTGAAATCTGTGTATGAGAATACCAGCAATGAATACAAGTTTTTCCTGCCAGGAGCCACTTAGAAGGAAAAATAAATAAATGGCTAACTTGTTCTGGATGTTGGGTGTTTGTTTTTTTTTTTTTTAAATCAAATAAAGGTAATTATTTTGGAAAAAAAAAAATAAAATCAGTAGGGTCATTTAAGCAGATGTTGTTTTATTGTTTTTAAACAATAGCAATATAAGAAGAGATAAAGGATAAGGCTGGATCAGATGGTGTTAATCACTGATTCTAGGCTTTTTCTTTCAGTGCATGCACGTACTGGCACTCATAGTATTATCTAAAAAGAGTAAAAGAAGCATCTTAGTCTGTTATCAGCAATTAATTATTGAATTGGCTGCCTATGAGGAAGATTGCTTCTCTGAAAAATTGTCTCAAGCTTATCCTTTGCATTCAAGTCAGTGACAATGTTGTTCAAAGAAAAGCAAATCAAATGCAGCCGTCCGGTATCCCTGAGATCTGGGAGGAGACAAGATTTTTGTCCCAGGGGCTTTCTTTTGTAACTTTTTGATTAACATTCAAGAGCAGAAAGAGTACATAGTGTTGACGAGTGTTAAAAAGTCTAGTCGGTATCAGGGCTACAATGTGTGTGTGCGCATTGCTGTCAGGTAGTGCTCGGGTCTGCAGTTTCTTGTCTGGTCCTGATCACTGCCTGCCTGCATTGCAGAAATCTCAGTCACTCTTGGCCTTCCTTTTAGAGTGAATCAACTACATCTATTTTAAACCAAGCACTGGGTACAGTTCTGGGGAAAGCTCACTCCAGCAACATCTACAAATAAGTACTGTGATTGAGACTGCACCATCCTGCACTTGCACAGTCTACCAGGAGACTTTGCACTCTTGATCATCTCCTGAGCATCCAGAGCATCCTCCTGTGCTTCATGATATAAAAGCATAATGCTGGCATGCTCCAACACAGTCCTCTCACAGTTTCAGATTCTTTGAAATTAATAAAATACACGGGAAAAAATAACTGCATCTTATGGCTGGAGGATGCCACACAGGGCCCAGGAGAGACCCGGAGCCAAGTGCTATGGAGTGTGGATGAAGTCAATGGTCTTCACCTCTTGGTGCAAAAGCATTTAGCAGGGTAAATATTTACCTACCCAAAGTGTATGTCAGGCATGGCTAAAATTAATCTGTGTATGAAAGATGATAATTAACATGATCAAATATTCAGTACATTTTTCAGGGCTCCCTGATTATAGCAACTGATAAAAACACTTAGAAAAGCACCAG
>NW_009661369.1:1228329-1251867 GCF_000708025.1 Charadrius vociferus
TTCCCCATTTACAAAGGAAAAGGTGCCAGGTCACTGCTAGTTGAGACAGAGGCATCAACTATGACATGCTATCACCACTTTAAAAACTGCACCTCTCAGACACTTCCTATTTTATATCTCAAAACTACAAGTGTGGTGTAGTGAATAGAGAAAGCACAGGAAAGAGGCTGAGTTTGCTTTCCACATAAGTGAAAAAAAGGCCTTTCAGAATTATACTTGGAGTCAAAGAGGCCGTATGTTTTGGCCATCAGACCTCCTCAGGGCTCTGTGCTCCTGTACTGTAATATATGTATCCTGCTGGGTGGGTTATTTTCTGAGTCATATTTCAGCATAATATGGCTTTTAAAGCAGGCTAGGAAAGGACAGAAATGTCCTGGTTCAAAGGGACATTTCCAACAGTTGCAGAGAAACTGTATACGAGGTATTTTGTTGAGTCATTGACAAGCACAAGGGACCCCACTCTCCAGAAGTATTGTGGTGAGCCCTGCGGATGTCATTTCTAGTCACTGAAAAAGGGATTCCACAAAGCAAGGAAATCATCTCAGTCCTTTCATGTGATGGTGGATTTTCATAAGGAACTTTTGGGAGCCCCTGAGGGTCTCTTCCACCACATCAATGGTGCAGTTCAGCTGCACCTGCATCCCATTAAGATTGTTCTTTCTATTCCGGATGGCAGGCCACCAAGGTTAAATCTGATTCAAGGATCCTTACCACTGTGGATGTCAATACATTTTAGAACCTGAACAGAAGTCAGTTTTGCATGATAGATAATGAAGAGGAAGAACAAACCTAAAAAACTAGGTAGTGGTGGTGGGTGTTCACCATTCAGGCCTATTTTGTAAAAAATTAAATGCCGATTAGTTTGTTTTTTTTTTTTTTAATATGTCATTTCACGACACTTTCCCTGTTTGTAAATTTACATAACGAAAAGCTGAAGCAATCAAAAAGTTTTAGGCTGAAATATGTAAGTCTTTTTCAGAGCAGAAAAGCTAACCCAGTGATGCCTCTTGAGCTGTTAAAACTAAATCTTGTGTCTTCAAAAGTTGTTTACGTGCTTCATATCTACAAGCCAGAAAATACAACCCACAAAGCTGGACTTGTCCCCATGACCCACTGACTTTTTGACATCTTGAGGTCATGCATCCAAAGCATGCGCAAGCAGGAAACGAAAGGCTTCTTCCAACCACATCCTGGTGTGTCTGTAGTGTAAATTAGAGTTGTGAGAGCTCTGGGAAAATTCATCTGGCAGGCCTGCTATGTTTCTTTTCCTTTTTCTTATAAATTGTGCTAAAGGATTTGGGCTTAGTCTGAGTCTAATTAAAATTAATGAGAGTTAAATGTAAAGGAAAAAAAAAACAGGGATCACCCATAAATGGTTGGTGGTACGGGGGAAAACCTGTATATTGAGAAGGCATCTAGCCGGAACCTCCTGCACCTCAGGACTGATGTAAGTGATAAGATGTGATACAAAGATGAGGGAACTTTTATTAGAATTGCAACGCAGTGATGTAAGAGTGAGAAACACTAGCCAAACAACCGATGATCTTCATCGTTCAGGCTAGGGTAAGCAGACGTTCTTGCTTGCAGAATAGGCCTTATGAACATGTCTTTTTTTGACAGGACTACAGACATCTCAATTTCCCGTCCTAAAAAAATCCAACTTCTTTTATTTATCTAGCAATTTACTTATCTAGCAACCGAATTAATTCTCTGCCAGTCATATCTCTGTCATGTCAGACAAAGCTGCAAGGAGTTACTCAGGTGCCATTGATCCCTACTGAGAAACTATTATTGAGGTGTCTAAGATTGCTCTTAAAAATAATCATCTTTTATTACGTTTATGTGAACAAGAAGCAAACCAGACAAAATAAGACCTAAAGGAACAAGTAGAAAGCGTAAAAGCACTCTATAAGTATCTGGCTTCAGGATAGTCAGCTGAGATTCAAAGATAGTAAATTATCTTCCCTATGTGATTCTTATCCGAGGTTCAGCTTAAAAACTGATCTGAAGTTTCAAGGTCCTCCTCTGAAGATGAGGTCACCAAACATTGTGCCACATAGCAGAGACTTAAATGAGTATCATGGAAGGACTGGGGCAGTGTAGTGCTTAAAAAGAGGAATTTGCTGAGCTCTATTCCCATATAAATGAAACAAAATCAGGTAGGTCTGTACTTCCTGCTCTGGCATCACTGATATGTGTGATAACATGAAATTTTTGATAGACATTTATGAAATTCTGGTCAAAGCGTACAGTATTTCCAACTGCCTCCATCCTTCAAACCCCAATGACTGAGAAATAAAAGGTTGATATTTTCTGAATGGCACAAACAGGACACTGTTGGTTGTAGTGGTTTAACCCCAGCTGGTGACTAAATACCACACAGTCTCTCACTCACTCCGCCACCCTGCAGTGGGATAGGGGAGGAGAATTGCGAAAAAAAAAAAAGAAACCTCATGGGTTCAGATAAAGACAGTTTAACTGAGCAGTATTGGAAGAGAAGATAATAATAACAATAAAGATAAAACAATATACAAAATGAGAGATGCAATAAAATTTCGCACCACCCAGTGATCCCAAGGAACGATCATGGTCTGCTGCCCCAACAGATGATCCCCATTTATATACTAAGCACGATGTCCATGACAGGGAATATTCCTTTGGCCAGCTTGTCCTGTCTGTGGTCCCTCTCAGTTTCTATGGGAAGCTGAAAAAGTCCTTAATATAAGCATTACTTAGCAACAACTAAAACAATATGTATTAGTAACATTATTCTCATACTAAATCCAAAACACAGCAGCTACTAGGAAGAAAATTAACTCTATCCCAGTTGAAACCAGGACATTGGTACAATTGAGATACCAGTGAATTGGGCTATCTTACTTGCACCAAAGAGGAAAGGAATTAATACATAGAGGCTATAAGTTCAAACATGCCCCCAAGAAACACCTTGGGAAGAAGGACTTATGCAATAACATTTTTAGTTTTGTGTACAAAGCAAGAATAAGTGCAAGTCCAGCTTGGCAAATAAAATGCAAATTCTGCATGTTTGCAAGTTCTAAGTGCTGCAGTATCCAAGCACCCAACTGTTCAGGCCTTGAAGATCTCAGCTGGATAGATCATCACATTTATGATCTGTTGATATGGAATGAAGGTGGTCAGCAACAGATGAGACTAATACTAACATTCAATGCAGCATGAAATCTCTGACTGACCAGAGCAAAATGTCAAACTGGACAGAATAAGGTGAGGCACAGAGAACACAAGTTCAATAATAAAGAAGGCAGCTGACTCATGGGATCAGAAAAATAAATATGATCTTCTTGACCCTAGTATGTCCTATCACAGCCAGTCTATTCATATGGCATTTCTTTTGACCATGTGGCAGTTCAGCAAATGTTACTGAAATCCACATATTTCTTTCTGACTACTCAGAATGAAGGACTGCCATACATAATGAAGCAACATTGCAAGCTGACATTCTGAGTTCAGTTGTCTGATTTGATGCAATACATAAAACTTCCATCAGCTGCACATCAGTAATGCCATAACTATTCCAAGATGTTGCTTTATGACTCTTAGCTTTGTTTTACTTTTCAGAAGATTGATGAGAAGGCTTCGACTGGCATCATTCAAAGCATGCTGTAAACACTGCTAATTTTAATATTAAAATTCCATAATGCAGCTCTGTCCAGATGTTATTTATTAGAAATAGCCTGTTGTTTTCTTTATTTGTGCATTTTTCTTTGGCAGTCCTTATAGCCTTTCCTGTAAGCAAAAAGAAAGAATCCCATACCTTTAAATCAGACATGTCTGGTATGACTGCATTCAGTTTAGCACAGAGGGGTTATACAATGGATGAATGGGTGCCTGTAAATATGAGCTGAGCCAGAAGCCCTCCGTGCACGAATGCCCCAGAGCAAGACAGCCAGTGTGTCAGCGACAGTATGGAAAAACCCTTTCCCTGGCTACGTCCGGAGCTCATTCAAGTCTAACACGACAGTACCTGCAGGTTACAGGATTCAAGAAATTTGGAGCCAATAAAGAGGTCACGCAAAAGGAAAGATATTTAAAGACTTCTGAATAAGATTTCTCCTTGACAGATGAATTGAAGCAACCTCATAACAAGGCAGAAAGGCTTTGCCTGAACAAAGTGTATCACTGTAAGGAAGTTTTGCTAGTGACAAACATATGAATAATGAGAAAGGCTTTGTTAGGTAAGTCGTTTAATCCTCAGAGGGTATAAGGGGTATATTGAACTAATATTTCAACTTTCCAGTGGTCTCTGGTTTTGTTTTTCTCTTCGTGTTAGAGAAAAAGTCAGGAAGCTAATTCTTTCATAGCACATTTGAATACTAAAAATGAACTGGTATCGATGTTGTTTGGCTGGCCTGTTGTTTCCACAAAAGGCAGTGCTGTGAGGTGCATTTTTTTCCTACTCACTGGAAGCAGCTGAGCTGGAGACTTTTTAAAATGACACTGAAGAGACATAGACATCGAGCAGGGAGCTACCAAATGCAAGGAAATAAGCATCGAAGACCGACTGCCCGTAAAACCTAAACAAATATTTCCATCAGTAAAACTGGCAAAACATGTTTAGGAAGCATGATGTAATTAGCAATTGCATATGAACATGCAATGGTTTACCAGAGATGTATTATAGGTAAGGTAAATCAGTCCTCTAAATTTGCTTGCAATTTTGGAAGTCAGGTCACATATCTTGGCAGATAGTGTGTATCTTAGAAATGATTGCGTTTCCTGGAGTGTGCCACCACACTCACTGCAACACAGAGCAAACGTAAAGGAAGATTATTATCAGAGAATCTCAAATCAGTAACTCCCGTGGGTGGAACCATTCCAAAAATTAGTTGTTTAACACTGTATCATTACTGTATGTCCAACTTGTCTGTCCAGTCAGTTCCTCCATTACAATCCGCTGTTATTGTTGGTTTGGGCAGAAACTGTACTTCCAGCATATGGACACCTATGACTATGGTTACATTTATATCTTCCATAGCATGTTGCAAAATGCTTAGCCCTTCAGCTGTTACAACTGTTTGCAGAGCTGCATTATGAACCTAATTGTTGGAATGAGCCAGGTCAGAAACAACACTCCCTCCCAAATGATTACTGATCTCAGGCCAAAGCAGAATATATTTAAACCCTCCACAATACCTGTTTTACTGCTTCTTGTAGGATCAGCTGATTTCCTTTAATACCTTATTTCCATTATGGTTGAACACTTGTAATTGATGCCACTGTTTTCTGTCTCAAATCTAATTATGTGATTTTTTTAAAAAAAATATTTTATTGGATTGATATTTCTGGTTTGTGTCATCCCACAGATCACTTAGATTGCATTTTTCTTACCTTGCCTTCCCCTTTTCCTTTTGAAAGTATACTTCTTTCTACTCCTGTATTAGCAGTTCTGTCCATGACTGTCATTCTCAGATTCAATGCCAAAAGAATACGTGCTGTGGTTAAGGGGTTTTATGACCCATTCTTCCTTTTGATTGCTGCATATACTGTCAGAGAAGGTAAACCTGGCATTTATGGCCACAGGAACAATGCTTAACAATCTGTACCTTTGTTCAGATCAGTTTTCCTCCAGCAGCTCAATCCACCTACTGGCATGGCAAAGCTCAGCAGAATTGGTCTCAGTGCTGGTAAACCTGCTTACCTCACTGACAAATCTGACGTTCTCCAGAGGGGAGGATTGAGGTTCACAGATTTGTTTTGCTCTTCCTGTGTCATGCCAAAGGTAATATAACAAAGTCCAAGAGAAGAGCCAATTGTGACCTGTACCAGCTACCTACAAAGGAAATACCGTCTTTGAACCACTGTTTTCATTGCGGGAAGTACCACTATGAAAGAAGTATCTCTATGAAAGAATAGCTGCTGCAAAGCTGCTATTCCCCAGTTCAATGAGGGCAATTGTGGAATGAGTAAACAGTGAAAGAAAGAGAGGAGAGACTATACTTCGCAGCATGCCAGCTAGTGCAGCTGTGGATCTGCATGAGGAGACAGACCTTGCAGAAGGTATTGTGTTCGAGCAGAACTTGTTCTCCACTTTATCAAGTTAAAAGAGTTTTGTAAATCCCCATCTCCTGGAGCCATGTGATTATAGATGCCTTTGCACACTTATTCTGAGCTTGAACAAGTCTGAGACTCAAGGTTTGGACCATTTAAACACTATAACCCTTGAACTGATGCCCTCTCTGGCATCTCTGAAATCCTTGGAAAAAGAAAGTCATCTTCTCTTTCCAGCCAAATTTCTGCAACTGTGAGTCACAAGAGCAACTCTGTCTGCCCCAAACCCACAGGACACATTGTTGGTCACACAAAGATATCTCTCTTAAGGAATAATGTCCTCTTTCCCAGCTGAGAAAAGGTGATTTCAGCCACAGTATACCATACCTCTCAGGTTTGCACTTGAACAGGAAAGATAATGGTCCAGCAGGATCCCAGCACAGAAGTGTGAGGATCAATGAAGTGTCCCAGCAAGCACATCTCACATATGTGGATGTTCCTGGTGCCACAGCAGTGGGAAAATGAGGACTCCTGAGCTGTGCCCCTGCACTCAGCTCTGGGCCAGAGTCACAATGGGGCTAGCCCTGAGGGAAGAACTTCAATCTGCAATAGAAACAAAAGATTTAACTTTTGCTTTAGAGAAATCCTACCTTTAATGAGTGTGGATGTGACCTTTTTAGGGAGAAAAAAGTTTTGACACCACCAGGATGTTGAGCTGAGGTTTCAAGGTGATTCAATGGAATTGTTTTTTTTGGGGGGTAAAAAAAAAAAAAAAGGAAAAATGAGTAAAAATTTTGAAAGCAGATGAGATTCTGGCCTTTTGAAATGAAAATGAAATGACTGATAAATGTATTTACAGAGTTTGAAACAGAAGATGCCCAACAGTTGAAAGAGTTTTCTTCAACATGAAGCATTTTTTTTTTTTGGCCAATATTTTCTTTAAGTGAATATTTTTGGGGACCAAAAGAAAAAGTTATAAAATTCAGACCCATAAACAAAACCCAGTAATTTACAGAGTTCTGTATAGAATGTGTCCATACCTTTCTTTTAAGATCTAGGCTTTTTCACGAGTCATTTCATAAAGTCTGACTGACATGGCATTGTAAGCACATAACATTACCAGGTAGGACAATGTTGCAGTAGTATATATGTATTATCTCCCAGACCATTCCTTCATTTTCTAGTATTCCTTCTTCCTCCATGACCCTTTTGCTCTTTCTTGGCCACCTCCCAAAATAATTCTCTTCTGTTTTCTTTTTTGCTGACAGTTTCCATTTAAAAGACCTTGGTTTCTGCCCCTTTGTATTCATTACAGAATATAAATCAGGAGATCTCCGATTAGCTTACTTCCTTGTTTTTTTTAGCCAGGATGATGTCAGTACAGCTCAGGGAATGAATTTTATTGGTTACATTGTGGGCTTTCTGCTAGCCAAATCAAGAGAAGCGCAACGTTCAAAAGAGTGTAAAAGCTTGATGTAAACAACTATAATTTATATTGCTTTGAATTGTGGTGAGAAAGAACATTTGCATGCTAGAAGCGAACGTGTTTTGTGATCAGGCATTGGTTTAGCCGAAAGGAAGAAGTAAAACTTAGTTAAAATGTCACAGCTCCCCTTTTGTTCTGCAGCAACCAGCCTCTGTTGTACTTAGTGACTCATTTTTTGATAGGTGTGTTTGGCAATACTCTCAGAACTATTACTGTATTTCTTAAAACACTGACAAGGAAAACATTCTCTTGTCTAATAAAACAAATGGTCAGCTTATTTAAGATTCACAAGACTCACAAACCCTCATGAGGGTTTAATGTTGCCACAAAGACTAGTTAGTTTCCATGTCACAGTGGAGGGAGGGCTCGGTGGCATTCAGGTTCCTACAAAAAAAGGGGGGATAGCTTTAGTGTATTCTCAATGCTTTTTCTTACTCACACTACATAGTTTATTTTATGTAGCACATATATTTAACATTAGCCAAAATAGCAATAGTATTTAATGGCAAGGCTAACCTTTATCATCTGACAAGTCCGATTTGCTGTTTGGAGTCAAAATCACGTTCCATTAGGAAAAGTCACATCAAGTCATATCCCCACTGCTTTGTTTATTTATTGAGAAAGCACGTTTTCACCTTATTTTTCAATCCATTTTGATCTGTTTATTTTAAAATGAAATACTCTCATAATGAAGCAGCATAGATTGCACTTCCCCAAATATGAAATAAAATTTCTTTCCTCTCAGAGCAGTGCCAACTACTGATGTTCAAAACCAATTTTAAATCAGTGCATATTAGCCTTGCTTGCAACATTTCGGGATCTCACCCAAGGCTCTGAAAAGGGCAGTTTGCCTTTGTTGGGCTTTCCCCCCAGCCCTGCTGCGAGCCACTCACGCTGAGGGAGGGGTGGTTTCTGCTGGGCTGGGGAGCGGGCAGTCGTGGTGCCTGAGATGTGCCTATGTCCCACCCGTCAGGTGGGGACCTCTGTGGACTAGTGGAGTTTCCTTCACTGTCCAGCCCCTGGTGGGCTGGCAGAACAGCTGTAAACACCCTTCCCTCTCCAGACAACCTCCTGTGGCCTCATACCCATTTCCTGGTGAAAAATCAGCAAATTGCACAGACAGACAAATAAACCAAAACAAACCCGTGACAGTGAATTACAGCAAACCTCTTCTGACATACGGCAGTTTACTTAACTCACCTTGAAATGATGAGGTGTTACAGTGAGCTCTCACACCTGTGTTCAAAAGGGATCCTAAGCCCTCTTGCTACAGCTGTGCTCTGTACACAGCTTTTTCGCTAAACGTGGTAGGGCCTAAAGTCTCCTTGCTCTTGGCTAGAGACCTTGAAAGCTGCATTTCAGCTCTACATGGCTGAGATTCTGTGAAGGTAAAAAGGCAACTATAAAATAATATTCAGTGACCTTTCACTTTCCTGGTAGTTCTTAAAATTCTTGTAATTTGGAATCACAATGAAAAGCAATACTATCTCTCTTTTTTTTTTTTTTCTGGTTTGAATCACTACAAATTGAAAGCTAATGCTTTTTTTTTTTTTTTTCCCCTTGAAAACCATCATTCCATTCTGAGACCTAAATCTGAAGATTTCGGAATGTGGCATACTTTTCTGGGCCAAGACATATCTAAAAATAAAGTTTAATGCAGTTGACATCTGCCTGAATTTCTTGAAAGTCTAGAAGAAAGATTTGGGGGTACAAGAAACACTTGATGATTCAGGTCAGAGAGGCATCAAGTATTTTTGTCTGGTTTAAGAGCACAAGAAATTAGAAGACTGCTTTTACCAAAACGATTTACATCATCTATACTGACCTGCTTCTCATTTTTGAGTCTAAAGTGGATGGACCTTGGTTTGTAGAATGTCACAAGTTTCCTTTGCCTTTTATTTTGCAAAAGCACATTTAGAATAATTGATCAATTTAATAAAGTAGATTTTTTGTCATTAGCTGTAGACAAAATTAATGTTGAGGACCCTATTATATGATTAATGAATAGCAAAAGATCAAATTTATAGATATATGCATGGTTATTCATATATATGCATTGTTTGAAAATAAACATTCAGACATTGGTTTTTGCTCTCCAGTCTTACACATGTTGCCCAAACGCCTTAATTCTTAATTTCTTAGCCCACAGAAGGTAGGACATAGGAGGTAAACTAAATCCCAACTTACAGTGAGGATATTCTAATCACTTCCTATCAGGCAACCAAGAATGTTGCCACAGAAGCAGTCAGCCAAAAGAAAGAGAAATCAGCTCTCTTATCTCAGCTCTGAATTTTAAAGTAAGTCTGCATAATAGCACACAAAAATCGACACATTCTTTCTGTTTAGTCCCACCTGTAACACACTACAGGTCAAGACAATTTCAGTTTGCTGAGGTCTCATCTGAACTCCCCAGCTGCAGGATGAGAATTTGGGAGTATGAAGGGCTGAGGGGTTTCCCAGCTGGAGGACACCAGCTCCCCTAAGCTATTGGTTTGAAACAGCCTCAGCTTAGTATGGAAATGGAAATTCCTAACGTACTGTCCAAAACCTACCACCTGTGGAAACATCTACATGACTGCTGGCTGGGTGGGCAGTCTGGATTGCTCCTGCAGCCAGGGACCCGATCCCAGGGGAGGCCAGGGGAGGGAAAACTTGCTCTGCCTCTGCTCGTGCTGGAAACCAATTCCGCAACCTTCCTCTTCCTCTGCTACCAGTCTGACACCTCCCCTGGGCATATGGACATGCACACAAAGAACTGTGTGGTTCTGGGCACATAAACAAACACTACGGCTCTTAAACCCCACAGTTTATAGGCTAGTCTGTTGAAAACATGCTTGTCCGAGATTAAAAGCTTAAAGTACCTATGTTGCCAGAAAAGCTATCCAGGAGTTTTCTAAATGAAACGTAAATTCCCCTCACCATAATTACTGTGGTCAATTATGCTAAATCCAGCAAATAGCTTTTCTGTAAACAAACATTTTGTTAGTGAGATTAAAGGTCATCACCACTGATATGCAGGGATAGACCATTAGTTCTGATAGAATCAGAATTTAGCCAGATATTTCATCCTCTCTCATTAAATTTTAAAGTGACTACTTGTGCAAACTGAAACAACTCTTTTTTAGTAACACCTGAATTTTCTTAGTCACTAACATTTCTCTAAATTTCAGTATACCAGGACAAGTTGTTTAATCTAAGTGATGAGAAGAAAGTGAATAGAAGGAGAATATGATGCCAGAACAATAAATCAAAAACACACTATAAAAATTCATGATCACAAACTAGAGTGAGGTTACTTTTCTCCCCTTTTTCCATCTATAATTTCTTTCCTAAATGAAGTAGAATAACGTCAGCTGCAACTTGTAATAATAATACTTATTACACACTATCGTACCGATTGGAAACTCTCACCAAAATCAGGATTTCCTGCCCCAAAGATCTTAAATATACAGTCAAACTCACACAGCAGAAATTGCTATCTAGCACAGGATCAGTCAAAACACTGAACTAAGCTTTGACTTTAGGTTAAATGTTGGAAAGTTGTTAAAAATCTTAAATAGGAGGGTTAATTTCTCTGGTTAACTCTGCAATTTAGAGTAAAATTACATCCATTATTCAGTCACTGGCTCTCAAATAGAAGGTCTCAATTCCTGCATTAGGTTGCTCAGACTGACACTTAAGGATGTAAAATGGTTACTTACATTCCTGAATTACAAGCCGAATGTCATGTCTGAAAGACCAATATCTCATTAAGCAGACAGAGTCAAAATAATAGTTTCTCATCACTTCTTAGCTATTTAAAATATTTTACCCTTGATTTTTTTTTAGTTCTCACAGAAGTGAGTGTGTCCAAATGTCTAGGCTATGCTCTTTTCTGATTCATACTATGATTCTCTACAATGAGTATTTTGCATGTATTTTCCACATTGAATATGCACTGGACTGTTTTAATACTGCAATTAGTTTGGAACTCCTGATTTAAGAGACCTCCAAAAATGCCCTCGAGGCACTATGCTTTTATGGCAATAGGTCCCAAGAAATTGGTCTGCAGCCCAAACTGTGCACACCTCAGTCTGGCTTCTCAAATGAAATCCTAAAGTGAAAGCTTTCTGCCTTCTTCTTTGTAACAGTCCTAATTTTGTTCTTGTTAGGTTCTTGTACCCTTGCAGTTTGCTACTCTTCATGTTCCCACTTTTGCCAAAGGTCCACCATGTGCAGTATCTGCTGGGGAAGGGATTAGCATTCCAAGCTACTCCAAAGAGCTGGAGCAAACAAAAAAAAATAGCTAGCATTGTCACTAGCTTTTTGATGATCTTTTGACATGCTTGGAATAGTTTACTTTGGCCGTGTAGATAAGAAAATAACCTACCAGGTAGCGCATAGACTATGAGTGTATAACAAACAGATTGCAGAACAACTGATTGTGCTTCTGATTAAAGACAATGAGACAACATCACTGTGGAAGAAGAGTGAGATTCAAGAAGGTGAGTTCATTTAATAAAAGACTGGGTGTTCATGCCAGTATGATTTTATATTTTGGATACGAAAATGTTAAATTTGCTTTGTACACTTACTAGAGTGCTGTCTATGGCATGTTGCCATTGCTAAACCAAACAGCATAGCAATAAAACATCTTTCCATGTTGGAAGAGGAAGTAGGGGATTAGTTTATAAGAAATAAATTGCATAAAACTATAAGAGAAATCCCAAGGGTCTCAAATGTGTAACACAGGGGAGAGCTTGTTTTATACAGCTTTTAGGTTGAACTAAACAATATGAGTGTACATAATGTGTTTTCTTAAGGAGGCACATAATGCATTTTATTTGGTTTTATCATGAATTGAAAAACAGGTCTCTAGTGCTATATATTGTAACCTTTTAGATTGTATTGCCCCAGTTTTCATACTTTATTCATACTTTTTGTTTGGAGTTTGTTTGGTTTGGTTTTTTGGTTGTTTGGGTTTTTTTTCCCCACTGTCTCCGAACTCTGCTGGTATAAGATTATACTAACTTATGCCTTCACAGTATTAATTGCTAATTATGGCTTTATAGGCTGTGTGCAATTTACTTTGCAAAGATTTCTTGTGTGGTTACGGTGAACCACCTTATATACATTAAAAGAAACGTGTCAGGGGAATATATGTTATGATTTCAGTTTGCAGTTGAAAACCTGGACCTGAGGTAGAATTTGTGTTGTGCTTTGAACGGAAGAGTCCACTCTTACGAATCTGAGGATAAAAAGGACAACGACAGACATGTAGGCTAAGCAGTGACCCGAACTACAGTTTAAGGACTTTTCTTCATTTAACATAATCTGCATAGCCCAAGAGCCATTTGTCTGAGCTGAGTGACTGTTTCTTTCACCAATCTTTTCCTTTTTTTCTTTTTTTGCTATTTTGTGTAAAGAGGCAGATTTAGTGAAATCAAAACATTTCAAGAATGCGTTTTGCCAAATCTTTCCTTGACAAATGTAAACATTCCAAAAATTCCCTGTGACTGTCTTTGACACATTTTTAAAATGCTATCTTCTCATTTGGGAACTGAAATGATTTCTCATTTCAGCCCAAAAAAATTCATTTTATTTATTTTCATTAGAAAAAAATATAGCCTCAAACCAAGATGAACTGATTTTCTGGACTCCAAGGGATTTCACAGAACCTTTTTTTTTTTTTTAAATTTCCTAAATTTAAAAACAAACCCCAAAACATTTAGGCTTTCCTATGTGCGAACTTCTAGTAAGCCAGAGGAATGATGTTTCCATCCTGCTTGACAACCAATTAACAGTTTCACTTCCCCTTCCTCCACATGGGTAGGCATGAAATGTAGGTGTCAGACCGGAGGGGTTTCTTCAGAGCTCCCTGTGACATGACCATGGGCTAATTGACCTTGAAAGCAAGAGCCTTTGACTAAATGGTGACATAGCTGTGGAACTCTTCTCAAGTTGGTGAGACAATTGCATACAAGGATGAGCAGATATGGCAGTGGTTACTTTTTCTGGGAAGCCCGTTATGAATGTGTTAATTGGTGACTGCAGATTAACAAAATTGTATTCTTGTACTTTTTTCTTCCTCTTGCTTTCAGTAACTGCTGCTTCTTCTCCCCAGTAACCCCCGTCCCAAAAAAAAAAAAAAAAAAATTAAGACAAGTTAAAGTTATGTTAGGATTCTGTGCCATGGATAAAATCCAGGCCCCTCCCCTGCAACTTCAAAGGGGCCATTTGCTGTGGAATGAGTGTCATTTGGTGGTGGAAGCAGGAAGCTATTTGGGCAAGAAGCACAACATGAACGAGCCAAGGAGCAGGGGGTGCAGGACCTGAGGACTGGTGCAAAAGTTTTTCCACCTATGGCAGCACGCAGGTTATTTCAGCTGCCGGGATGCAGCCGGCAATTTCAGGGCACTTGCTGCTGTCCTGGGGGGAAGCTCCCTTCTCTTTGGCTCTGTGCCCTCCTGCCCTGCAACCCCCATAAATACTGAGCCGGGGCACGAGGGCTGATGTTCGGCATCTGACAGCAGCCAGGGGACCATCACGCTGAAACCCAAAGTTCTCTTCTCTCGGGAAAATTTGACTTCACCTCCTACTCTATCTCATATGATTCTGAAATAAGCCACAGAGCTTCATGTGCTCTCTCTGTAGTTTAATGAGCAGAAAAGAAAAATGCCTTTCCTTCCCACTGTGAAACGGCTGTTTACTTTCATAAAGACAGAAAGTTGTACTCCTGTTGCATTTATTGGTGTATGCAAAAAAGCTCACTTTACGCCTTTTCTTGTTCCTCACTGTTGTCTTTGTGTGCGGTTTTTTTGGGTGTAACTTATTAAATTTTTGCTTGCCTTGGATTCCTGGAGGCCTCATTTGGATACAATGCATGCTTGCCTCACTTGAGTTCCTGTAGACAGTGATGTATTTGATCTGCTGGCCTGAGATATGCATTTCTTTCAGAAACCCTAATGTAAACACTGGAAGTAGTTTATAGCTGCAAATCAGCATCCAATGGCAATGATGATTTAAGGCTATGAAGAACTGACAAAAAAAAACCCCGACCTCCACTCCAACTCAGAGTCTTAAGGTGGTTCTCTATCCTCTACTTGAAGCTACAATTACAAATACTGTGAAAAGAGCTTCTCGTTTTCTTCTTACATTTTTCTTCTCTCTTGTTTTCTTTCTTTCTTTTTTTTTTTTTTTTTCCAGTTTTGGTCAAGCACAAGGAAGTATGTTTCTGCTGTGCTGACTTGTTTTTCTGCCCAGCAGACTTGGAGCTGAAACAGAGTCTTGCTGACAGGATTTAATATGAGGAAGTTTTGCAACATAATTTACAGCTGGTGTAAAACTTTTTGGTGAATGTCAGAAGGTAACTGCTGTGATAGACTAGTTAGGTATTGTTGGGCATATTATCTAAGCAAGATGCTTGCCCCTCAAACAAACACTTCATTTGGTACAAAAGCCTTTCAGGCATCTACCCTAATTGTTAAAGTCTACCACTTGATGAGCAGAATTAGTTTATATGCATGTTACAAATGTGGTAGAGGGAGAATATTTCAGAATTGCATTCTATTTCCAGACGCTGACTTCAAATAAAAAATAATGAATGTCTTATTTTAACTTCCCAAAGAAATTTGTCTAACATCCTAAAAATCTGAAATATTTAATAGGGTGGCACTGAGCAATGAGAAAAAAGGGTGGTTTGGTTTGGTTTGTTTTAGAAAAGATTTGGAGAGTGAAACCTGCTTTTGTACATCTTGTTAGCACATTTCACTGTAGTTGGCAGTTTGGCAGCAGATGAAAAAATACATGTTTGTTTTAGCTGGCAAGGCTGCTCAGTGTATTGGCCTGAGCAGCGATCGGAGCATCTGGATACCTGGAATTTATTTCCAGCTATGCCACTGCTCTGCTGGGTGACTCTGAGCAGCCACCTCTCTTTGCCTCTTCATTGCCAGCTTTCCTCCCAGGTAGTCTTTCTTGTCCAGTCAGCTGGTGAACACTTGGAGCAAATGTTTTCAAGACATTTTTATCTGTATGGCACCTAGCACAGCTGACTCCTCTCTCACTTGGGATCTGCACGTGCTTCAGTCATGGAAGCAGTAGCAGCAAAAATAATGATGCCATGAATCAGCTTAGCTCCACAGAAGTTTACTTCCACAAAAAGCAAAGGGTCTGGCCTACAGTCTTGTTTCATTGCATTTATGAGAAGAGAATGACGCAAAAGAGAAATGGAAACGTTTCCTTTTTTCTCCCTTTTTGTGTTCTCAGAGATGTTCAAAGACTGGAAAAGGCAAATTTCTGGTTAGTGAGGATGTAGCTGAGGAATGCCATGCCTTTTCCCGTGGCTCTCACTATGTGTCCTTCCAGTCAGTGGAGTCAAAACAGAGGAAAGTATTGGATTTTGACCCTCTTAAACAGGAGCACAATGGAGCAAAACCAGGGCCATGTAGAAGATAAAGCAGTAATAAGCAGAGTAAATAGCCAGTGATTGTTTCAGTGCCTCTGTTGTGGTCAACATGACTATACAAAGGTGTGGCTGAAACTCTGATAGCTGCTCCTGAATGTACACGACTAAGCAGCTCCTTGCACACTTCTAAGGGGCAAATTGCTACTAATACAGAAAAGGTAGACAAAAAACCACAACCCTATGAGGCATTGGCAAATGTATTTCAGATCATCAATAAGGTCATTGCTTGTCATAGCCAGCACTATTCACTGGTTTATTGACTTACCTGTCCTCAAAAGGGTTTTGAGAGTCCTCCACATACACGGTTCTGACAACAGTTTTTACTGCATCGACTGAAGCCGAGTCACTCCTTCACATGGGCATGAAGAACAGTCAAACCAGGCCCAGAGCTAAACTTGTGCATGCAATTATACATGATCAGCAGTGTTTCCATAATCTGCTTTTCTTTGTTGCTCTTTTGAGCAGTGCAAGTGTTTGATACTCACCGCATGGTCAGTGTTGGCAGATGAAAGTGTTTGTCTCAAGTGCTGTGTCCTTGTAGCAGCATTAAGCGCACGTTAGCACGCTCCCTACAACATGCTAACTTTGCTGGCAGGCAATTTTGTACTTCTGCAACTCAGAATGAGGGGTGAGTGTGAAGAACGGATGACACTTCGCGAAAAGAAAAACTGTTCTATGATCTAAACTAAGTCCTGAAGGCTTGGAGGGTTATTTCCTCAGTTCAACCCGAGCACATTTTTCTTGAGCTGCAGACTTAATGCAGATACCTAAATAAGCAATTATACTTCAAAAGTGTTGTGTCTCCAATGATTCCAGTAGGATTTGCTGGTTCACTATTTTTAATTAACTGATAAGGGCTTGGAAACCTAACTCTAGGCAATTATTCCAGAAAACATTGGATAATATCCTGTCACAATATTAATTATTCAGAATTAACAATCAACTATTCAGTGCAAATTTGGAGGATGTGCAGTAAACAAGGTCTGAGACCACACACAGAATGAGTACCAAAGGACAATATTTGTAAAAATTATATGTTGTCATGTTCTTAAAACTATATTAACAGAAGTAAATGAAATTTGGACAACTAATGTTTCCTTAAAGTTCCATCAATTTATTCTGCAGTTTTAGTATTCTTTCAGTGTAGGCTTTTTATAATAAAATATACACTGGTCCTTTGCTATAATATGCTAGGAATTAAACGTTAAATTATGAAGTATACTTGGAAAAAAATTAAAGTTAAAATGCAGTAATCAAATTAACCAGCTGTGGTCCTCTGTGATATGTTAACCCTGTTTTTTACATGCTTGGTCACTTGCAGTCTATTTTACTAATTCAAAGAATTCACAACACGTCTCTCAGTCATTTCCAGGAATTTGAAAGAGCTTGTTTGTTTATTCTTACTTGCAACAGGCACCTCCACAAAATTCTTCAAAATATACCAAAGACTTTTTCTCCTCTGAAACAAAACTTCAAGCACCCAAAAATAACAATCCTTTTTTATGGGCTAATTAGTGCATCAAATTATTGCTCAGGCCCTTTATCTGAGTCTTTGGGTAAAATCCAAATGGAAATGAGCTTGGCCAGTGCATTTTAACCTACATTTGTCAGCCTCACAAAGTCACCATGCGATTTAGCCCAGTTGGCAGCTCTGGTTAAGAGACAAGCAGGGCTGGCATAGCTGAGACGCTTCAAGCCGGGAAGACCATAGCACTTTGACAGAACTGCGAACACACACTCTCACTGCCTTTCCTGTTCCGTGCGTGCTTCCAGTCTCTGCTCTCACTCCCGCTCCGGCAGCAACATCGGACACGATGCCATTATCTGAGATGTACAATAAAAACTTTTTTAGGAAAGCAATAAAATCCTCCTGAACACGGACATGCTATAAAAATAATAATAATAATCCACTTCCAAAGCAGAAAAAGTATTCACCACCTACTCTTGTTATTTACAGCTTGTGGTACCCCAAGCCAAGCGGTACTCAGGCATCTCTCTCTTGCCAGCATGGCAGAGGCATGCCATGGCAGACCATTCCTAGGTGCCCACCATGAGCCACAACAAGGCAGGTGATGTGACAAGCTCAGTGACAGATATGTCTTGTTATGTGCTGTTGTGCAAGTGGAGGAATAAGGGTAGTGATGGTTTGATTGCTTTGGCTGCGCTCCAGGACAGCCCTGATGTGGAGATACAGTATCTCAAGGATCCATCCTGTTACAAAATTGTAAAATAAATAAACAAAATGGAGTATTTTAGGCTCTGTAGCCATTGCATCACAGGAGCGGCCAGAGAAAAGGTTGTGTCTTGTGCCAGCCATGGAAAAGAGAGCTTAAGTGAACAAACCAAACTTTTACAAATTCTGCCCTAAGCCACAGTTGCATAAACTCTGTGAGATATCGGAGAGATTGTAGAAATTCCCTCCTCAGTTACAAATCAATGCATTTTGTTCATTTTTTCCAGACACCTGATCTCAAGATCCATGGGATGTTGTGCATCTCACTGACAGCACAGTCCTTGATAAGCTTGATAACAAAATAAAAGCCGCAGGAAAAAATGACTGTCAGGCTAGCAAGGCCAGGATGAACCACCTCACTAAAGAATGAGGTGGTGTGGAGAGTAGGCACAGCTTTGGGAAACAGCCAATAAACCTTTGCAGAGCTTTTAAAACAGCTTATTTGTTTTTAAGAGCTCGAGGTGAATAAAATCAAAACCCAACACTATTAATAAATTATCTCTCATTACTCGTGGGAAGAAAACAGGTCCTGTGCAACTATATTTTCTCAGGAAAAAAAATGCAGATAATTATTAGGTATTTTATGACTTGCAAAGTATTTAGAAGAAAAAAATTGTCCCTTATGTTTTTTATGTGTCACTGAAGATTCATAAATAAATTCATATTTTTTTTTCTTTTTATCCAAACCCTGCAGAATTTTGTCATGCTCTCAAAAATGTCTTACAAAATGTCCATGGAATATGCAGGGACATTTTCATTTACAACAAATAATTAAACCTTGTTATTTACTTTTAATGGATACATTTTTTTTCCACTCTGGAAATATACTTCAGGAGACACATTTAGTCTCACACAGAATAGTGAGAAGATATTCCCAAAAGCAGAAAAAAAAAGCAGAAAAATATTTTAATTTATTATCATATAGAACAATCCTTGAGGGAATTTCTACTATTGTCCATTGACGTCCCTCAAAAGAACTAAAAAAAAATCTGTTAGGTTTTGATATGATAGAAGTTGTCTCTTATATTTAATCCCAAATTTTGGATAACCAGTTTGTGCTGAAGTAGAAAAATATTACTGACTGCTGTATTTCTTTTAGTAGCTACCAAGAACACGCAGGTTGAGCAGGTTTGGCATACAAATGGGAAACGAAGGAGAGAAAATAAAAAAAAAATAAATCGATTTTAAATGAACAACAGTATTTATTGCTTTGTCTCAATTCAATGAGGGCACAAGAAACCTCATTTTTGAAGGAAGTATTTTCATTATTGCTTCACTTTTTTATTAAACTCAATTTGAAAAAATACCCTGAAAATAACATTTCGTATTCAGCAAATTACATCTTCTTGTCAGAAGTCTCGCATTTGGCAAAAAAGATATTTCTCTCCCACTTATAGCCACCACTGTTTTTTTTCTCACGTAACACAGCCAAGACAGCTTGGATTGATTTCCCCATTCATTTTTCAACTTCATTGAAAATGCCAGTGCAGGCAATGCAGGGTTTACTTAGTTAACATCTCCCTCCCAGGACCAGCTACCTTTATAAAGCGCCTGTCCGTAGACTGCTTGAAAGAGCTGGATTAAGACAAGTTAGATGTTACTGCTGTTATCTAAAAACATATGCGTTTTTCCAGATCCTTGACTTTTTTACAGTAATTCCACACTCCTTACATTTTTTCCTCAATCAGGACAGTGCAGCAGAGTTGGGGCTATCCAGGCGCTACAGGGGTTCTTTGCTCGGGCCAGGACAGGGTTTTCAAGACAAAAGTCAGCTCTGAGTGAATGAGATACCAGGAAGCTGCCTTGTGGCGCCCCTTGAAGCCCTGTTTTCTGTCATTCTGTGCCTGCCTGATTAGCTCAGGTATTGTGTGTACGTACAGGCATCCACATGTATCCAACACAATTTAGTCATTAGTGAGAGGACTGCTAACGAAGCTGAGTCGAGTTACGGTCTAGAGGCACGTGAGCGGGTCACGCATCCAGAACCAAGAAAGTAGGTAATGCTCTGCACCAGACTTGAGCAACGCAAGAGAAAGTCACTTAAGTGTGAGATACCTCAGCCTTTTAATATCCAGTAGTGAAGTAAATCTGAAACCCCAGGTGTCTGAATAGTGTAAATTGTACAAACTAAAAGAAGATTACTTGGTACATCTAGCCAGAAAATGACAGGGCTATTTGTGCAGCCTTCTGTGCTCTTTGGAAAGCCAATATCGCCAGTGCTGCGGAAGCACTGAGAAATGATTTCTGAAATCTGCTGAATTATGGACAAAGGCAGTTACCTGCACATTAGGAAGAAATTCCCCATTCCCTGGTAATAATGACAAGTTTTGTAAAGGGCTTTGATAAGGTTTGAAAATTTATTTTCTATTGTTTCAAGAATCAGTCTTGAGGCAGAGTATACGTAAAGCATTAGCAGTTTAGAGTTTATGGAATGATACATAGCATTGCAAAGAGTGAAGCGCGAATGTTATTACTATGATTGTGATGGTCTGAAATGTGCTACATAATTATTGTCATTGCTACAATGCTCAAAGATTTACCAAGAGCTTTGCCCTGTTATACTGGTTTTCCACAAGCAGGCACAGTAGATTGCTCCTGCATCATAGAGATCATGATTTAAACACATCTAAATAATAGATTAAGTATTGTTTAGTTCTGTTTTGTTTTCCCTAATAGATGTTTTCTGAAGTGACAGATGACTTAAGTGGAGGACTTTGGCTTGGACCTTCACTGTTTGATAAAATGGGGACCTAATAAGGGTGTGATAATAAGGACGTGGTGCTCTTGTATCAGAGCAACATTGACCATATGGTACCACTGTCTTTATAAATGTGTCAGCTGATGCTGAGAAGTGATGTTAATTACAGGTTACATATGGAGTCAGTAGTAGTGCCAGGGATTGAAGAGTTCATATGGCCAAGTATCTAGCAAATACTCAGATAGAAAATTTCAAAGCTTATTTGAAAAGATGATAAACCTCTATTTTTTATGTCAGACTCAAAATAGCTTGTCTATCAGGCTGCTCTTGATCTGATCAGCAAAAACCCCACAGTGTATCCAGCAAATCCTATTTCATAGGATGCGTTGGTAGCGAGACAATCCTATTCATGCCACCTTTTCTCTGCAAAAGGTACATATCATCATTTGTCACTTGTGCTTTAAGTAAAATCAAAACTGAAGCCAAACTAGAAAGTTATGGCTCCTTATCACCAGTTTCCTCAGTGTTTGAATACAAATTATTTTTTAGCTATATTAAATATTTTTTAATATTCATATTCTATTAATAAGCTGGTTTCCTTTGTTCTTTTATTTCAAATCTTAATGAAATAAAATGGTTTAGCTGGGTTTATTCAAAAGTTAATTCATGAATTTACAAACTTCATGTGCTTCCTGATTATCATCATAAAACCCATATCACATTATTTCTGCTCCCTGGCAGACAGAGTCTCAGGTGATGTACACTGGCATAACAGTTGACTTGAATATGATTTCAGTGACCGGTATCAACTAAGGATCTGGCCCTTGTATTAAATTGCATTTGGCATATTTTCCTTTATTGGTTACTTACCTGACTCGAAGGGAAGGAAATGATAGCATATGACTCGGTTAATTAACCAGCCAGAACAAATAAACTGAAAGAGGGTTGATTTAGATTGGATATAAGGAAGAAATATTTTATGATGAGGGTGGTGAGACACTGGAACAAGTTGCCCAGGGAAGTTGTGGGTGCATCACCACTGGAAGTATTCAAAGTCAGGCTGCATGGGGCTTTGAGCAACCTGGTCTAGTGAAAGATGTCCCTGCCCATGGCAAGGAGTCCTTTCCAACCCAAACTGTGCTATATTTATTGTCGTGGCTTGGGCTGGGTTGGCCACTCAGGCAGAACGACAGATGCTCTCCCCTACCTCTCTTCAGAGAGAGGCACAGGGGAGATACTTATGAGTTTAGAAGAAACTGAACTGCTTTAATGAAGTATTAATAATAAAATAAAAATAAAATAATAAAATATGTACAAAACTGTATCAAATTCCCGGGATGACCATCATGTCACCAGCAGGCACTGGGGAAGTCCCAGACTGGACTCAGTGATGTATGGGAACTGGATTCTGGATCTGGATTCAGGATCAGGATCAAAGGCAGATGAACAGAGTCCTTGGATGCTGACCATTAAAGAAAGAGCCCTGACCCTTTGATCCCTCAGCTTTTATACTGAGCATGAGGCAGATGGGATGGAATACCCCGTTGGTCAGTTTTGGGTCACCTGTCCTGTCCGCTCCTCCCCGCAGGTGGGACCCCTCTTCTCTTTTCCACTTCCAACCCTCCAATGGGGCAAATAACCAAGTTAGCTGCCTTGGGTGTTATAGAAATAAGTACAAACAAGAGCCTTTCTGCATACCATCCCTTGGCATCAGCTATAAAAAGGTCTTATCGCTTTGAGAATGAATGGTTTCTGAACAATATGCTGTTAATTTCAGTAGTCAGAAGAGGCCTAGCTAAAAAGCAAAGTTGCTGAACAAAATTGGTCCTGTCTTACCTCAAACCAGGACAGATTATATAAAATTTAAGCAGCAAAATCTTCACTTTGGAAACCAGCTGCTCACAAACACTGCAGTGATGAAGAACTGTCTGTTGGCAAAGTCCCTTCAGTAAATCAGAAGGTCTGGATGCAAGTCAGGAATTACTTATTGGGGGAGGTCCTATGGTCTCTATTAAGCAGGATACATGACCAAAACGGTCCCTTGTGCCCTCCAAGTCTATTCAGCTGTAGTCTGTGAATTAATGATAATTGTGAATAATTTCTGTAAAAGCATTCATGCAAGAAAGCAAAAGCAGTAAGGAGTAACTTTTGCAAAGCTTAGCTGTACACAAGGGTACTGTACACTGGGCACGCCTGTTCTCTGTATGATTTTTGTTGAAATTGATGGGAGTGGGGAAAATTTCAACCTTTGTATGGACTACAGTTTGAGGCAGTGCCCTCGTACTGTTTTGCCATTTCTACGGGAGATGATGGTTTCAGCTGTGATAATAGCAAGAAATATAAACTGGAAATGAAATAACTGTTTATAAAACCAGTCCACAGCCAAAATACTGCAGCTGGAGCTGAGAGCAAAGATGCAGTATGTCCTTAACAGGGTCAGCATTACAACTAAATGACCCTGCCATACCCAGCTTTGAGATGATTTTTGGTTTTGCTTTACAGTAACAAACTGAGCTACTGAGTTAAGTTTGTTGGAAGAAGTCAAAATTCATAGCAGACATTATGACTTTCTCAGTATGTTCAGATACTACCTCTGCCTTTTTGAGTGGTGTGGGTTTGAGAGGGGTTGGTGGGTTTTCTTTTCCTTTTTT
>NW_009661369.1:1251939-1278067 GCF_000708025.1 Charadrius vociferus
GGGAAAGAGAAATTTCCAACTTTTGCTTCCCCTGATCTGTTAATGAATGTTAGGAAGTTTGCTATATTATGTCAGTTTTTATGTATCTCACCCATACTGAAATATAGCACAGAGGTCTTGATGGTATCACTAATGATGAATTGGGTCTCAGATCGGTATCTACATTTTTTATTCTCCTGCTTTCCAGTCTTACTTGAATAGTAGCTGGTTGCCCAACCCACCCAACCCTTTCTAAGTGACTTAGACAAAACAATCTTGCTGAGTTTGCTGCGTTGCTTCAGGGAGGGTAAATTTTATGGGGCAAATTAATTTCTGTTGGCCCAGACAAATCTAGTCTGCAGTACCCAAAGGGAAAAATACCCAAGCAAACAGGGATGTTTAAAAGCACATGCATGAAGCTTTAACTATTTATTAACTTATTCTAACTGTACATAAAAACCTGATTTTAGGTCAAGCCCTACAGTTTTTAAAAAGTTTTATACCATTCACAAATAATCTGCCTTCTATTGAATTGGCATTTAATCTCATTAGCAAGCAGAGGAAGGAAGACTGAAACTGACTGAATATCATACTGTCTAGTTATTTTGTTTTATTAAGAATGAAGTTACTTCCATATCACATATCATTACTTTTGTTACGGAAACCATGGGTTTTGGGGGACTGCAACATACAGTTCAAGTCAGTTCCCTAAACATGGGAACCGAAATTCCTAAGAAAAAGAGAAAGAACATCAGAAAATTCCCATGCTGTTTTGTGTCCTTGTGCCACCGAAGCCAGGGGAGCCCTTTGGGAAGTCTGAGATCCAACTAGCCTCACGCCCACATTGAATAGAAGCAGTCGACATTGAAGAGGAAGGTGTTTTTGGCAGTATGAAGAAGCCCAGCCTTCTTCCTCTGCTGTGGGAAGGAAGATCACTGGGGAGATAGCAAAGAGGATGAAGTAGTTTGTGAGAGGAGCTGTGGATTCAGTGCATACCTCAGCAACCTCTTTCAACAGGAAATGAAAGCTACCCAGATAAGGTGTTGATTGCCTCACTGACACTGCCCTGGGCTGCAGTTATTGCAGCTCAGGCTACGTGCAGACTTGAAGAGGACTTTTGAAAAAAAAATAAACTGAAAAAAAAACCCCAACCACCACACATGAAAATCAATCCTTCTTGTACCATTCCTGCCAGGACTTGAATCTAGAGTTCACTGTTTAACCTTAAAATGTTGATAGCATCACAAGCAATCCCAACAACTTCAGGAATTCAGCAATTTCATACCTTTAGCTAGGGATCAGTTGTGGCAAAGCCATGCAGATATCTAACACCAGCTGAGTCCCCACAGGAAAAAAAAAAAAAAAAAAAAAAGTTTAATTTGTCTTTTTTGAAAACAAGTGGGTTCTTTTGGGTTTTTTTTGTTTGTTTGTTTTTTGTTTTACATATACAACTTGTAATGCAGTACTATGATGACTTCATAAACAATGTTTAAACCTTTCAGTCACTTTTGGAATTATGGGCCTAAGAAAGAAAAAAAAAAAAAGGGAAAAGAAAATCTGAATTTTGCCAGCCCCATAACATGATACAGAAGGAAGACAATCACAAATAAGGCTTTGAAAGGATGAAAAATATTCCCAGACAGGGCTGGGGTGGCAAAATGTAACTAAAAAGCTACAAAGTAAAACAGTGATTGAAAGACAGATGAATCCCACACAGGCATATTAGACAGTGTTGAGTGACAGGCAATAAAAGATCAAGTTCACGTCCTTTCTGTAGCTGCAAGCAGAGAACTTAAGATGCTGAGTCTGACCAAAAGCATCAAAGAGTGCAGAAAGTCATGGGATAGTGTGAGTCATTTGGAGAGTGATCTTCAAATGCTCCTCCCTCACCCCCGCCCTTGAGAAAGCCAATTAGTCAAAACCAAATGAGTTTGTGGAGGGGATCCACAACATGGGAGATATTATGCAGGATGAACAAAATAAAGACAAAATCTTTTATGTTGGAAGGAGATAAATCCATTAGTATCAGACTCCTCATAAGTATCAGCCCAAGCTGGGAAAAGAATTTTTTGGGGATCACTACTATTATTAGTCTGTTATTGCAATACTGTGACTTAATTCTGAGTCTTGACTCTATGATTCTATACTGTGCTGAGCACAGTCAGAAAGTAAGAGGGAATCAACACATCTATACTAGTATTTTAGTTCAGAGGAAAAGTGAACCTTGGAAGAGCATATTCTGGATGTCCCCACCTATTGGACTTCAGGTCTCACCATGGAACTGCCTTGGAGATTGTTAAATTAATTCCTCTGGGGTGAAATTAAATCCAAATATGTGCTTGTCTAATGTCTTTTACTCCTCGTCTGAAGCAAAACCCCTGAAGTACCTTTAGCATGGATGTTGGACTCTCATCAATAAGTGTTTTGCGCTGGAGAGCTACTCTTTCTGGACCATAGTGCTTGTTATTGTAGGACCCAATGGAGTCTCACTCTTTTCACCTAACTTCAGATGTCTAGCGTATATATTTGATCCAGGTACCTGTAACCATTAGAAGGAAATAATGACTTCAAATGTGTGATTTATCAATCTGAAAGATCTATATTCTGCTCAGATTAATTCTATGCTCAAAGCTACTACTTTCTCTGCAGTACGAACAAGAAGAGTCCAGGTGATGAGGTCTGGGTAGATGTTTACCCAGTGAGTCTGGCCCTAGTTAGTTTAAAATGATGATGTTGGCAGAGGATTGGAATTAGAGTGACAAAGAAATGACTTGACCTTTCCAAGGCCATCTCAACTGACCAGTGCCAGAGATGGGACTTCACCTCACATTTTTCAACTCCTAATTAAATGTCCTTTTCTATACACAGTAGTCATTAGAATTATTTAGCTGGCTGATGTAAGCATGGTAACTTAATCTTTGTTTATGTCATACAATTTTTTTTTTCTTAGAATTGCAGGTCAGAGATGCCACTGACAAAACTGTCTATTTTCTATCCATTAAGAGGAATGTCTCCATTTTCCCAGCATCATAAAATTTTGTAGATACTTGCGTAAATTTCCTATTTTGCATTCTTTACATCAATGAGCACATTATGAACATATGTTATGCATTGAATTACACTGGCTGTACTCAACCTATAATCTTAATTTTTGTTAGTGATGTGTTTTATGTGTAGAAGAGATCCACTTCCCTGGATTCAGTGTCCTTGTAAGTATGAATGTCAACATGAACTAGCAAAATAAAATTATACCTACAGTTGTTGAAATTGTTGATACTAAGTAAATTCAAAAAGATTAATGATAAAATGAATGACTTGCTTTCTGTTTCTATGTGTCAGAAATACTGTTAAAATGTGGTATCAAAATAGTCTGTCATGTGTCATGTTGAGGGTGTTTTTACTAGTTTTCCAAGTTATCTGTAAACAATAACAGGAACAATTTTAGATGTAGATACCTGTGTGTTTGGTTTTTATTTGTAACGGATCACTGGGTGAGGTACCTTATTTGCATTGTATTACTCAGTCATGTTTGTATTTGAAACATAAAGTCTTTCAAAAGGTAGCAGGAATCTTAACATTCATTTAAATCAATACTCTGAAGAGGGGATTTAGGCACATATAAAAGTAAACAAAACTCCTCCCTGTTCACTTAAATTGATTTTATACAAATGAATTGCAATTTACAGTCTGGCAGTAGGTGCAATCACAGAATTATAAAATCATAGAATGGTTTAGGTTGGAAAGGACCTTGAAGATCATCGAGTTCCAACCTCCCTGCCATGGACAGGGACACCTCCCACTAGACCAGGTTGCCCAAGGCCACATCCAGCCTGGCCTTGAACACCTTCAGGGATGGGAGGATGCTTAAGTAAAGCTGAAAAGAACAAGATCTTCATGCAGAGAGGTTTCAAAAACAGCACTGGGAAATCCAGCTACCTGAGATTTGACCTGGTTAAAGACCCAGTGCCAATTTTAGTAGCTCCATTTTAGCAACATGCACCACAATATCTGCCTAATCTTTCTATGGCGTTGCAGGGGCAGAGCGCCATTTTAAGATGTGCAGACATTTTTTGGAGAAGAATACCTGTAAAGAAATGAGACATAGTTGGAAGGATTGTGTTTCAGATGCTGGGATGAAAAAAGCTAGGAAAAACCACAGCAGATGGCTAAAAGAAGGTTGTAATCATATTTAGCTTTTCTCACTTCACAACTTCAATAGCCATTTCGTGCCAGGGAACCCAGCGCCTCCGGATGTCCTTTTAATCCTGCTCATCTTTCTCTTTCTCTTTCTTACTCTTCCAAGGCTTGCCAGCCTGATTCAGACAGTGTTGCGAAACTTCAGTCCCAAACAGACTGTTGCTCTTTCTGATTATCCCACCGCAAAGAAGTTGTAGGGACCTGTTTCTTCTGTCACTTCTGTTTCTGATGCCACCTGATGTATTTTGCAAGATCTGTTTTAAATTTAGAGCTTTGTAAAGAGACCCTGAGTCTTAAAAGCTTTTTTAAAGGATCAAAATTTGGGAAAAGGACCTATGTTCACTGATGAGTCTCTAAACAAATGTCTCCTCAGGGATCCAGTTTTTTCTTCTGAACTAGATCTCATGCTAATACTTATATGTCACCTAGAGAAACAGGTCCAATGTAACACATTTTCCACTTCAACAGTAATCTAATGATGAGCAGCACGGTGGACTTTGAAAAGGTGTGGGCCCCTGCAAAGAAGAAACAAATTCTTGCTGTTAGGACCAGGAAACTTAAACCTTTATGAATGCAACTCCTTGCAGCAGGCAACCCGAAGACAGCTGGGAAGAACGATTCTTATGGCTCATTCAAAGTCTGTTCAAAAGGGCATTTATTCTGAAAGGGGCATCTTTGAAAAGGTGGGCAAGGAAAATACATTCAAAGTGCAATGTATTCTGGAAACATGAGGTGCCAAATGCAATCCAGATGGTGAAAGCCATACTGTAAATGAAGATGCAATAGGGATACTTGAGCAGTGTACAGACAGCATATGCGGAAAGTAAAGAACTTTGTGGTCTAAGAAAAAGGAATAGAAAAGTCTTTTTCTTCCACTCCACCGAAGCATGAGGTAGTGTCCTCAGAACACCAAAGTGTGGTCAACATGGGACATGAGCCATGGAGTATGGTTCTGTAATGCAAGATGACATTCTCTGGCTTTATCTCCTGTTTTCTCAGATCCATGTAGAAATAGAAAATAAAATAAAATAAAATAATAAATAAAATACATAATATAAATGTGCCAATAATATTTGTGTGCCACCAGCTGAGGCACTCAATCTCCTGAAACCAACTGTGTTTGATTTTGGTTTTATTTGCTCCTCAGTCAGAAGTGCTTCATTCTGCAGCTTCTTACTTGTGTCAGACCTATGTAGGAGTGCTCTAAGTCTCAGAGAGACTTTTCTTCCTGATGTCTTTCAGCATTGCAGATGCATATTAGTATCTAAAGCAATCTCTTCACCTGTGCAATAACAGAGCCAATTCTACAAGCTTTTTAAGTACTTTAATCTGTAAGAACATTAGCTTCAAAGGGAGTACTTTGGTACTCGGATTTAGAGATACACTTCAGAAGATTGCTAAATTTGCTCAAAACACTCAATCTGAATGAACAGAAATGTCTTGGGCTGGAAGAAGTGGGCCTTATCCTGACAGTGCTGACATTTACTTTGACACACAGCCTACCACTGGGACTGCGGGTTGCTGGTTAGCTACCACCTAACTCTTTACTGCATGTATTATGGATGGACTTGAGGATTTGTCTTCTGTTTTCCCTTGCAGTTGTCTTTAACTGCTAGGCCTATGTGCAACGTCCCATGAGAACACTAGAAACAGAGAAAGGGGTAAAGCATCTTACAACATTAACATTGATAACTAACCTTTGCTCTGGCCTGTAAATAATTTTCTGTTGGTTTGTGTGGCCCTCATGCTCATCAGATGTCTGAGAATGTCACTGTTGTTAATACATAATGAATCATAAAAATTGAACACTTAAGATGACACTTTACTGTAGGCATCTAGAGAAGCTATATTATTTGAAGACTCCACTGTTGTATAAAATACTGGTCTTTATATAAACACAATAAAAAGGAAGCACTTTCAGAAAAAAATTTTGTGAAAGATTTACTGGTTTTAAGTTGTATTCTTGTTCAAGAAATGAAAAAAGCTATATAAACATCTGAATTGTTAGGCAAAATGTTCTTGATACAAAATGCATTTGCTGTAGGCAGCAAAATAGTCTTTGTTTAAATACTGTAGTCAAATATAGCAAAATGTAATGTCTGTGTGTCAAATATCCTTAGCAAAGTAAAAGGATTTCCTCACAAAACTTCAGAAAATTGTTTACAAATCTGATGGAATTTCAGGCATCTTTCTTTCATTAGAGTTTCTTTTCTATCAAATTAAGTTTATTTTATTTCTTCTGAGCAAGACACCCTGCGATTGAATTTAGAATAGAAACAGAAATTCATTTTGCTTTTTGGATAATAAAGAACAGTTTCTCAGTTAATTTAATGTGCTTACAGGACATTTTTTTAAATATAGTTCAACAAAATCAATCCAAATGAGCTCAAGATTATATTTTATTCTTTCATATTTCGGAGTACATCTCTTTTTGCGTGTGCTTTGCCACAGATTTCTAATACATAAACAATACATTTTGTATCTACTGAGTAGTATTGATTGCTTAAATCTAAGGGCTTGAAGTCTTCAGCTGTTCTACGTCCTGATTCTCCTCCTTGCTTTGTGGAGCTAATATGGCATAGAGGAGTTTAAGTATAAAAGTCAGCCAGGGTATATATGTCAAAGTCCACAAACGTATGTACCTTAAATTGACCAGAAGTTTACATTCAGTAATAGAAAAAATACCCCATTGCATATGTATGCTGGATTTATGGAGTGAAGCTGAAAATCCTCTCCTCTCCTCTCCTCTCCTCTCCTCTCCTCTCCTCTCCTTGACCCAGCACTTCCATAGATTTCTTTCCTTTCTTGTGGATCCCAATCTTCAAATTTTTCTTCCCTACTTAAACTTTGTTGCCAACTCCTGCAATTTTGTTACAGACCTCTCAATGTTTTCCGTGTTTTCTAAGAGCTCATAATCTGCCAAGTAGCTTACAAGAAAAAAAAAATCCCTTCCACATTTCCAGAGACAATTTTGGGATATGATTCCCAGTGAGAATTGGATAGAATTCACACTGAGACTTCACACTGAGAATATGGTTCGAGGACATCTCAAATCTGCCCACAACAGAAGCAGGTGAAAGAACCTCCCATTTGTTATTAAAACAATAAAAGACTGCTGTTTCTAAGTGATATTCAGGAAACTGGGAGCATTAATCATGTTTGTTGTATGCTTGTGAAAGCAATACTGAACTTGACAAGTCAGCCTGTTCTGGTGACTCCCCTTTTCCTTGCTCCCATCAGACAGGACACGGGTGCTCATCACTGAGATGCCCTCTGCCTGGGAGACCCAGCGCACAGACCAGCCGACATCTCAGAGGCCCGCTGCTGGCAGGGCAGCATTCCCTATTTGAGGGGCCTCTGCTTCTCACTCTGAATAAAAAATCTGGCACATCTGTAAAATTTTTGTCAACACAGATCTTTGTGCTGTTTCCAGGAACCCAAAATACCCAGGACTGGCACTGGCATATCTCATGTGTTGTGTCAGCCAGTTTTGACTATCAAGGGATTGCAAAACAGACACAAAAATTAAACCCGAAAGTGCTTCTGTACGCAACTTGGAGAGAAATTCCTCTGCTGTTCCCTTTTTCATTTCTTTGCTTTGAACAGTTGTTCCAGTTAATGGTAAGTTCCCATCCCCCAGCCTCCCCACCAGATATCTAAAATTGGGTCTTTTTTCTGAAAACAAAACAGCCTTTATGCTTGTAAAACTGTGTTCAGAGTACTAAACACAAGACTGATCACTCTAGTTTCTTCTCATAGTTAACAACATGACTTTGATCTTTTAACAATTTATTTCTGAAACATATTTCTTAAGTACCGTTTCCCTGACTTCTCTTGTTTCTTCCACTTTTTTTTTTTTTTTTTAAATTTCTTTTTCCTGATGAACATAAAGAGAGGGTGATAGCTCCTGATCCACCATTTCAGATTCCACTGTGGGACAGATCCTGTCTGTAAACCAAATCCCCAGAATCCCCATTCCCAGGCAGAGAAAAGGTTGTTGTCTGGTGCTTGGGTGTAGTCCTACCTGCTGGAAGAACTTTGCAATCTTTTCCATGAACTACAGTCCATTGTGAAAGAGCTCAGGGAACGAAAAAAAGGCACACAAGTGCTTTTCTTTTGTAATCTTAAATAACCCTTAAAAAACCACCAAAGCTCCCAGAAGCATACTCTAGATTTAGAAAGAAGAAAAAAATTCCATCACTAAAGTTTATTAGAAATAAAATAACTAAAATTCTTATGAATTAAAATATACTGCCTTCTCATTATCCCAGCGCTGTTTGATTAAAAAGTGAAACATTGAATTGAAAAAGAAATAAATATTTGGTGAGAAAATGGCTGATACTGAAGCTTGCAGATGAAAATAAGTGAACAATATTAGATCCTCTGGTGTGCAAGCTGGATTTCAGCTACTATTTTAGTAGCAGTTTATCCATTAATTACCCTAATTTCTGAGAGAATATCAACCTTCAGCAGGCAGCCTACCTCTGTGAATGACTAGCATGTAGCCTATCCAGAAGTCATCTGAGTTAATAGAGATTAATTTCTCGTGAGCAGAGAGATCAAGTCTCATGGGGTCTCATCAGAATGGCGGTACTTCTGATTTATACCCATATAAAAATGTTATTTATAGAAGGAAGCGCCTCACAACAAAATCAAAATATTATTCCTTACTTCCCCTGCCTGACAGCTGTTCTCCTCTGGAATATATGTATGGCTTCTCTCTTTCTTGGACCCTTAAAATCCTTTACTTTCTCTTTACATAAATTCAGAATTATTAAATATAATAACTCATCATATAGAACAGCTACTAGGTGATATTAGCTAAAAATGGGCTTGAATTCTCCATTTGAAAGAGGAGATGTGGTTTTTAATTTTTTTTTATATGCATTTGCATTGACAGCAAAAGCAAGACTGTTTTATAAAGGTTGACTTAAATGAGAAAATCTCCTTTGACCAACAGCGGTTCTATTAGGCCAAAAAGCCACAGATTGGAGCAGAAGAAATTCCTAGAGCAGCCATCAGAACATGTTCTGTGCAGCCCCAGATTTTGTAGATCTTTGCCTGTCCTCCCATCCACCTTCAAATCCAGACAGGTCCCCCTATTTATTTTGGCAATGTTTCAGAGAGTTTGTGAAAGGCTGCTGGCCTGGTACGTCTTTCCTCCTGCCTGTAAGGACAATGGTTCAGAAGTGACACTGCGCTTCTGAACGTTTCAAGACATAACCTCAGACAGCTTGAAGTCTGGTGTCTTGTAACTTTTAGGTTTGGGAGAAGAAAGTGCTGTGGGAAAGTTATCAAAACTTCTTTTTGCAATGGGATGCTAATTCTGTGTCTGCCTCTGCTAGCTAGTGGGAAATTGAAACTTAACAGGGAGACTCTTTTGGAAGTGTGAAGGCTTATCCTGAATCAGGATGCACTGGACATTTCCAGGAAAGGTAATAAACAGAAAAGAAGCTGGAATCTGGAGAAAAGCGACAGCATCTGTTAAAAACCTCTTTTAAGAGATTTGAAATGCTGGGACTAAGTCTGAGGGAAACGGCTGGGAGAACAGCTCAGATGAAAGAGGGCATGCTGTTAAAACATGCAATGCTAATAAGTGGGTAATGCCTCTGCACAGACTGTGTTTGTGTGTATGTACACCCACAGCTCCTTGCCCATGTATTTTCTAATCTCCAAAAGGAGTGTGAATACTTTGCAAACTTGCCATTTTTATGGCGTGACACACCTTATAAGGAAGAAGAAACCTGGCACAAATTTGTTATGTTTGTAGAGACACTGAAGGTTGTATAGATGAATCTTTATTTTTAACTGATCTAACCTCTTGACAGCAGAAGCGCAGAAGACAACTAAATCCTCTATACTTAAAGTAATTTAAGCGTTGCTTTTGGCACCGTTACAGAGGGCTAATCTTTGGTGTGCAAGTGTATGATGGAGTTTTTTCCTGGTGTTTAAATCTCGGCCAGGTATCTGGAAGGAGTTGCAATCTCCCTTCTATTGAAATCAGACCATTTCACAAGGGACGTTCACCCATTCCAAGGCCTTCTGAAGCATGGGCAAGTTTCCAATTTTTTTAACACTTTTCTAAGACGTTCTGTAGTACTGCCTACGAAAGAAGCACATGGAAATCACATGCAGACAGAGAAGTTCTACTAAATGCCAGGGACTTATATCTGGTGCCTGCATCAGACTGAATATCATTATTTGCTGTCCTTCCTGTAGAAGGGCAGAGTTCCCTATCGCTGGTAATTTGCAGTATTCTTGCTCTTTTATTAAAATATACTTTTAAACAGGCCATGGACCTCAATAACTGCGCACAATCCGAGCAATGAGGCTTTGCACAGGAGGGGAGCAGAGGCAGAAGAGGCACAGCATCCCTGATGTGGTTGCTGGGATCTTCTTCCCTACCCCTTGTACTTGGAGGAGTAGTTGGAAGAGTACTCCCTCCTTTCCAGAACTATATGCTAGCAACCCAGGAGTCATTCTGGCACCAGAAAAATCTGCATAGCCTGCACAAGGCTCCAGAGAGGCTTCCCCTGTACTGAAAGGCAGGGATATGAGGTTTTGATCCCTAGTATTGAAAGACTCAGTATCATAAGGAAGTTACAATTTCAAACATATTGGATGAGGAATCTCTTCAACCTGCGCAGGTTTTTCCCATACCCACATGACGAGAAGAAAGGCCAGTTCTCAAGTAGAATTTGAACAAATTGATTCTAATGTAAATGATTGTTTTGTTTGTATTGCTTCAGGAATGGCACAAGTCTCATTAGAATGCAATATATCAGCCTTTCTCAGGCTTAAAAGGAACTGTTTTGACGTTCAAAATTTTTACCTGCATTCTGCAAATATAATATTCACCTATAATATTTCTTTCATTTCCTTTTGCTTTACAGTCTTGGGCATGCCATAATTTTGTAAGGAAAAACAAACCAGAGAAACTGGAAATCAGCAGTTGAAAATCCAATATGTAGAAGTCTTTTTCTGTGAAGAAACAGAAAACAGTGGAAATCTCTCACACACATCTCTACTGTCTGCATTTGCTAAAGTTTGAATCTGGGACATTCCACATATATCTAAACTTTCAAGTGCTGTTCTAAACTGAATTAAATGTTCTAAACTAAATTGATATCTCTCTGCCCGCCATGATTATCTCTTATATCCTTGGTTTTCACGTGGAAATGAGATACGTTTATCCAAACAAATGCATAGTGTTCTTTGTCACCACGATGATAAAGCTGGCTAGATCGTTATTCATATGAGTGAGGATGAGACATACTTTTCCCACAATGGTAAAATAATGTTTGTCTTGGAGTACAGTGAGGTACCCACTGAGATGCATCACAAAATGCCCCAGCTGCGTTGACAAAAGAGAAAAAAAATTGCCAGACCTCCAAGTACAGGGTGAATAAATAAGCAGTATAAATAAGGGAAGAAATAAGAAGCAATTGCCAGACCCTCAGTTCTAATGTGTGCTGTCTCCACAAAGTCCCATTTGTGGCCTCAGAAATTATTTCTTCTATTTCAGTTTGTTTTTAAAATACAAGCCACAGAGAGAGGAGTTTTCTAGCACTCAAATTAATGTATAGAATACTGCAGTGGTAAAAGAAACTATGCTAGCAATGCATATGTAAATTTATTTCTGCCTTTGAACTCTGTTTATACATCACTCTGGAACTCAGCTGCTAATATTTAGCACCAGTATAGTCCTTGCTTACAGCATTTTAGTGCCAAGGGGGAAAAAAGGGATTTCCTTTTCTTAGCAAGGGATTTCAATAAGAGAGGGGGAAAAAATGACTGCTCTTGTTGAACTTTCCTCACACATAACTTTTTTCATTAGCTGTGAAATGTCCACATCTACAGCTAGAAATAAAACTGATAGATTTCAGTGATCCAAGGTGATACTATTATAAGGGAAATATCAGCAATTCTGTGATTCAACATGTACTTTCCTTGTAAAGGAAAGCCAACATGAAAATACTTCTGCATCTGAGATCAATAAAAATGTCCTAATTTTCAAAGAAATATTCTCATGGACTTGTCAAGAGAAGTAGTACAAAACTGCATTGCTCAAATGTCATTGCTTTTTGGAGAAGAGCAAATTTTTCTAACACCCAGATCAATGTAGTGTAGAGTCTTAATCAATTCAGACTGAAATACTTTGAAGTTCTAACACAAAAGCCAGCTGGTGGAAGTGTGTTGTAAAAAGAACTAGCTGAATTATTCATTGTGAATAATCTGTGTTACGAATTTACCCTCCCACCACCCCACCTCCTTTTCAGGAGTTGTCTGCAATGCAGTCCTCCTCTCTCTGAGTGCTTGGCAAATGGTTTATATTGAGGCATTTTTATGTGGTTCCAAGAGTTGCTGTATCTCCTGAAATCTATTATTTAAGTTACTATATTTTGTGCCATACAGTTTGTGAACACAACATGATCGAGTAAATAATTTTACGGTATTATTTCAGTACACAGTTGGTATGATTGAAACTTTTTAACCTAGAGATTCATGAACAACAGTGTTATGTTATTTTGTTGTCTTTGTAAAAGGTACTGATATATGATTACATTTTCCGGCCTGTACTTGTCCCTTGTAACTTTAAACAACAAACTAACATGGCTGTGAGATGCATCGGCACCCTATATAGGCCTTTTTCTCTACTGAGTGTGAACGATTGGCACTCACAGAGGTTGACACAGGTCTTCTGTGCAATTGTTCCTCTTCAGAAGTGCCTGTCTCTTCCGTTTATTAGATTGGGAATGTAAAGGAACTATGAGCACCATGTTGAAGAGTTAAATCTGGGTCTAGATGAGATTGCCTGGTTTGAAGTCATCCTTATGTAATATAGACAGGAGAGTATTCAATTCAGCTAACATCAGATGACTCCTTTCTAAGGTTACCTTTATGGTCAGTAAGGAAACATAACTTCTTCTAGGAAGCAAACCATTACATCCTGAGTAGGTCTACAAAATAGAAAGATGACTTATACCCTAAAGGGCTTATTTGTCATAGGGTCTTTCGACTGGAACTTAAATAACTGGCCTGTATCTGTGTATCTATACCAAGGATATCTACATTCAGTCAAATTAGTCTCACCTGCAAATCTTACCTACTTGGGTAAGCACTGATGAATATTAGTGGCACCAGACCTTTTCCTGCTGCTGGAGAAGCATTTCTATTTATAAAAACGAGAAATGAGTTCTCATTGTCATTGGTACCTATGAAGTGTACTGAAGTATTCAATGACTCCTAACTCTTTTTCAGAGTTTTCACCCCAAAAAACAAAATGAAGAAACGTAACATTAACCAATTGTTCTGCAGGTGGATTACTACATCAGGAACCCACTTAAACTTTTCTTACTAAATAAGTCCTCAAAAAGTCATTTTTATTTTTTTTAAGAATATTCAAGTGAAGCAGATGCTTCATAGCTCTATAGATGTAACAGAACGGTAATGAAATATCTGAGTGATAAGATTGTTGTGCACTGACTCAAAAATACTTGGGTATAAGCTTCCTGTTTAATAAGTTTACCTGTGAAAGGAAGGTGGTTCTAGCCATCAAAGGGAAAAACAACCTTTTGAAACAGTCTTCCAAGAGATTATCTGTGATAGGAAAGATGGAGTTTGATAGGCTTATGAACAAGACTACATGATATTAGGCCTATTTTAGCAGGAAGCTGGACTTTTGATGGCCATTCTAGTCCTGTGTTGCTGCTAAAACCATTGTTAACTCTTAGAATCCTTGCACGTCAGAAGTTTGAGCAGATTAAAGTAGTGCCTTAACCATTTGATGTTAATTAAATTCTGTGTGTACACCTTCAACAGTGAGCTAGCTAGATAAAACTATCTATCTAACTGCCTGACATGCAAAGGAGCCACTTTCCTATGAACACCTATCTGAGTCACTTATGTGCAGTGACGCATGCAATTTACTAGAAGTGCTCATTCCAGTTTTTCAGGAATTCACATCTTCCTTTGGCTTATCAGCATCTACCAGTGCATTCTTTTTCACTATGTATACATTCAAAGAGACACAAAAATGCTCACTAATCTAAAATGCATTTCAGAAAGCCGTATCTATATATATAGTAAAAGATAGACATACATGTACAGAGACAACTGATTAGAACTATCGATTATATACAGAATAAACAAACAAAAAATATTTTTAATGTTATTGGTTACAAAAAATGCTTGGTTCATAGATACAATTCCTAGGAAAGATATAATTCATTGTTTGGGACCAAGATTGAAGCATGGATTTAAGTAACTACAGGTGGTACTAAATTTGTCTTTTCATATCAACATACATGCTAGTGCAGGGATGATGGAAGGAAGAGGGGAAGAGGAAGTGGTATGTTATTTTTATATTCCATCTTTTATCCTGCAATTAGTTGGTATATGACCTTACATCTTCTTTCACCGAGTGCAACATCTCCAAGAATAGAAGTCAGTAGTCTGAGATAATGAAAACCTCAAATCACTCTTGCACAAATGGCCTTGTAAGAAGCTGGAGTGGTGAGCACAGATTTTGCCATCCTGTGATGTGTCAACCCTCTGTCATCAGGCTCAGTTAATAGGGTTAAGCACCACTTTTGTGAGGTTTGTGTTGGTATTTCACATGTGAAGTAGTCATGATGAGGATTTTGTCCTTTGATACAGATAATGTCTTACAGTGAAGAATATGTGCTACCCTTGGCTGTGTCCTTTGTTTAAACTTGGCCTTTGACTTCCTTGAAATAAATGGAGCATATGAAAATACACTAGGGGTATCTTGCTAAATACCGTGGCCAGCTTAGACCTGCCAAAACTTAACCTCAAACTGGGGGTTCCTAGCTACTGGAACAATAGTGTTGCTAGGGCTGAGAGGGTGTAAAAAGCACAAAATGTTGCTGCCCACAAATATGCTGGAGAAGATACAAAATAAGTAAGTTTCCTAATATCCCGATCTCCACCTCACTGACTTTTACCGATGTTTAACAGCTTCATCTTCCCCTCATCTTTTACTGACACCAAGGATAAATTACTGTGTGTTATGGGTAAAATGCACCAGAATCAAAACAGTTTAATTTTTTAAAATTTATATCCACTTGATGTTAGTACAGAAGAAATTATATTCAGCTTATAGTTTGACTAACTATTCTTCAAAAGTTTGAACTATGCTTTTCTTTTAGGGTTTCCTAAAAATAACTATGTAGTACATTTATCTTTCAGTAACTTCACAGAATTCACAGAATTCACAGAATGGTTAGGGTTGGAAGGGACCTCTGGAGATCATCTAGTCCAACCCCCCTGCCAGAGCAGGGTCACCTACAGCACGTTGCACAGGACAGCGTCCAGGCGGGTTTTGAATGTCTCCAGAGTGGGAGACTCCACCACCTCTCTGGGCAGCCTGTTCCAGTGCTCCACTACCCTCAAAGTAAAGAAGTTCCTTCTCATGTTAAGATGGAACTTCCTATGTTCAAGTTTATGCCCATTACCCCTCGTCCTATCACTGGGCACCACTGAAAAAAGACTGCTCCCATCCCCCTGGCATCCTCCCATTAAGTATTTGTAAGTATTAATAAGATCCCCCCTCGATCTTCTTTTCTCTAGACTAAAGAGACCCAAGTCCCTAAGCCTTTCTCCATAGGAGAGATGTTCCAATCCCCTAATCATCTTCGTTGCCCTTTGCTGGACCCTCTCCAGCAAAGGACAGTTCCCTGTCCTTCTTGAACTGGGGAGCCCAGAACTGGATGCAGTACTCAACAACTTCCACAACTTCTCTGGGCAGCCTGCTCCAGTGTCTCGCCTCAGAGTAAAGAATTTCTATCTTGTCTAAATCTACCCTCTTGCAGTTTGAAACCATTACCCCTTGTCCTATCACTACACTCCTGTTGTTGAACTTCATAAGGTTTCTTTCTGCCCAACTCTCCAGCCTGGCGAGGTCACGCTGTAAGGCTGATATAAAGAAGGAAAAAGTTCCAGTTTAGATCAGGCTGTTTTCAGAAATAAGTCTTTCAGCATCATTATTTGCAGCTGCATTGAAATTAGGGGAGTTGGGGGTCAGCACTGTCCTTCTCACAGAGAATGATTCAGTGGAAATGTGTCCCCTACTTGTACAGGGGCTTGGTGTTTTCTTTCTGATCTTCTGAGATGTGCTTTAATTGATGAGGACGACATTTTTAACAGGGTAAGTCTTAACCCTGTCCAGTGGAAAATGTATTCTCACTAGCATGAAGAATTTTGCTGCTGTAACAGCCTGAGGCATCCTCATTTCTGTCTGGTAGCTTGAGCTCTTCCTGGCAGCTTGTCTCTACCAGTGATAGTGGAAGACTTATTTATGTATTACCCTGCACTGAAGCCTCGGCTGATATGTGTAAGGGAATGACTTTCATATAGCTACTTTATAAAATAAAGGCCTTTCATTTTCTAAGTACATATTTTCTGTAGCTGATGTGACAGCTTTAACCACAGTTATTTTCATTTTTGTTTTAGACACATGTGGAAATGTGTACATAAATACTATTCCAGTGCACTGGATACACATTCATAAAGCATCATAAGAAGAGATGATTCAACCGTTCTGGAAAACAAAAAAAAGTTACAGGTGAAGTTATGAAAGAAACTTCTAGGCAACTTTCAGGGATAAGAGATGTTTTCTTTATCAGAGAACATTACTTCTATCTTCTCTTAATCTCAGATAGTAAGACAGAGTAAAACAACCAACAATATTCTATTGCTATGAACTCTTCCCTCTTTCATCATGATGGAAATTAAGGAGATCAGGATACTCCAAGTACTGCATGTGCACTGTGGGCTGCTTGACACCTACGTCTTGCAGCTCTGGGTTATGCAAGGGTCTCTGTAGGACTGAGGTGTGCTTGGAGCAGAAGGTCTTCCATTCAGAAAGCTGTTGTAATAGAGCTGAGGCTCTCTACAGAGAACTTCAGGTCACATAACCTTTTATATATTACCCATTGGCCATAGATATTCTACACATTTTGCACAGACAGCATGGCTAAAGCCACATGTTCTAAAATCGTTTTGAAAAAGTCCACAAGATTGCAGTAAAAGCCATAAGATTCATTTTGGAAACATTTATACATTTGGTTTTGAGATATTTAAACTTGGAAGTGGTATTCAAGCTATGCTTTGCCATCACGAGCACTAATAACTTTTTTTTTTTTTTAATTAAGAAGAGATTTTTCAGATGATCACAAAAGATCAGATTTAAGAAAAATGTTACATGTAATGGAATGTGTGACAATGAACTGGCAACAACTGGTGAGAATATGATAGTGCTGAAGAAGGCATGTGACCTGAACACAAAGTTTATTAGATTTCCAAACAAACAGGCTGACTATCTGCATTCTGCTTCCAAACATCTCCAGGTGCAAACCAGCCAATTGTAAAGTAGTTCCATTTCCCTAGATAGATTACATAGCATTTGCTGATACCTTTGTGTTTTGTTTTGTTTTGGTTTTTTTTCCCATTAGTTTTCCATGGCGGTTGTTTCCTTGCTATATTATTTCTTTATTTAAAAAATTTGTTTTATTCTATGCTTCTGCTCCACTCACAATCTCTTGCACAGGCTTATCAGCTTTCTTCTGTTGCTTTTTCTGCTGAATATTTTATTGCTCTCTCTTCCTCTTTCTTTCATAATTTTTACCTATAAAGATAATCTAAATTAAGCCTATCAATCCTGCATGGAGAACAGGAAAAATCACAAAACCTCATTGATCTAGTTAAATATCATCTGCTGATGGTCCTGTTCTTAACAGGATGTGCTTGATTGAATTTGGGTTGGGAAAAAAATAAACCAAAAACTCGGCACTATGAGCTATTGTGAAAATAAGAAGTAGGAGATAAAAGGAAGATATGTGAAACACACACAGATAAAAGGCAAGACCATCCACAGTCTCATTTGCATTCCTTTTCTTTACTTTGAATTTGAAGAGCTTAAAAATTGTTCTCTAGATGTATATATTGTGCCTGCATTATTCAGTGGTTTCATTGCATTTATTTATATTATAAACGTGCTTTGCAAAAAGATTTAAGAAAAGAATATACTATTAGACTTTAATTTGAACAGAACACTTGAGAAATCATTAGGAAATGAGGTAAAGATAACAGAAAAGAGAAGACAATTACTGGGCACTGGGCTGGGCCAGTAAAAGATGCAATTTCATTGATTGGCCTACAGAGTACTATGAACAAAAAAACAAATTTAGCTAAAACTCTCCCTGTGTACCCATATATACCATTTAATCTCTTAGTGATATTGAACTGCATTATACTACCTGCCTTACATTTTCTCTTTGATTTTAGTGAGGATATGAAGCACATAATAGTGATAATGACCAATAGAGCTCTGAAACTAATTGTATCCTTGAGATGAGATACCTGAAGGTAGGATTTGGAAAAGTGGTAAGAGCCTGAAACAAACCTTTTAAATTGTTCTCTCATGGCCCCAAATCTTGTTACTACAACAGGAAATACCCCATCATTTGGTGGAAGATGTTAAAGCCTCTACTATTGTGTTTAGTCCTTAATTTTAATTCAACATGAATCCTAAAGCAACTGTGATGTCTGTGGCAACATATAGTGGTGCATAGGTTAAGCCTCAACGTGAGATTCACAACTGCGAGTCTTAGTCTAGATGCAGGCACCTTCAAGGCACTGCAGGCTGGATCCTGCTCTCTTTTAAGACGATATTGGTCAAGATAGTGTTGCTCTTTTGTTCAGCAATCTCATGCAGAGGTGTCCTCAGACACTTGCAGCAAGGACACCTGCAGCATTTCTAGACTTTTTAGCCTGGACAGGATAATATTCCTTTCCAGCATCACCTGTGCTTCTTTTGGTGGGTTAAACACAAAAGGAGTTAGACCCTCCCCTGGCAGACAGGATCTGGGTCACTGAAATAGCACCCATAATATTCAACACTAAACTTTATTTCTTTCGTCAAAAATGGGGCCTAAGTCACAACCAGGACTTCCCAGAGTAGATGCACATGGGTTATTGGGGTATTGCATAAATGGGAGGGCACATCCCTCCCTGGCACCATGGTTTCAGCCCTCAAAAGGGAGAAAAAACACCCCACAATAAAAATCTGAAGTAACTGGAGCAGGTATTGGTAACTAAGCTAAAGGAAGGACACCCTGGCAGTCTGCACATTTGTGTTAGGAGAGGGATGGTGGGAGCACCTTCCTTTGTCCCCTTCCCCAAACTTCAATTATCTATGTAAAGAAACAAGGATTATGTACTCCACACATGCTCCCCCATAGCAGCTGAAGTGAGAGGTGGGAACAGGCTCTGTGCCATCACACGTGGTCAGGAAAGAGCAGATCACCATTTGACACAAATGAGCAAACCCAGCTCCTGAGCTCTCCAGTAGGCCTTTTATACTCCACAGCCAAGCTAGCCCCAAGAACCAAGGCTTCCCAGCTCTCATCCTGAGCTTCCTACCCACATATGGATCCACGCTGAACCTGTAGTGGGAACAGGCAGGGCTGCCTGTACCAGGCTGTGGGAGGTGGCAGATAGCAGTGGGTTTGGTCAGGAAAAAATGAGTCTCATTCCCACAGCAGCATCTTCTGGCACTTAGCTGGGCCCCATCTTCATCAGCAGAGTGATCCTAATGAGAGCTCGTGGGTTTGGCAGCTCAGTGGTTAAGGCTTTCTGCCTCAGGCACTGCCTGGAGCTGGAGGGTGTAGGTTTGGTTTCCCCTTTACTCTGTAACTGTTCAAACTAACATCTTCCTTTTAACAGAGGAGAGAAAAAGAAATAATGCAAATAAATAAATAAGCAAATTACTTGTGCCACTTGAAGTCAGTTCTCAAGGAGAGGATGGAGCTCTTTCATTAGCTGGCTTTTGCCACACTGAAGATGGGTAAATTTTAAAGTGAGGTTGAGGAGAACTTGTTTGTCCTGAGTACAGTGATATCCATGACACCTCACACAAAAAGACTATTGATACACTAATAGTCCTGATACTGAGTGCTGATTTGTGGCTTTTTCTCTTTGGTTGTGCACATTATGTGAGACAACTACCTGAAAATACCAAGAACTCTTAGTTAAACATTATGTTATGTTGTAGCAAACATAATTTTTGACAATCACCCTGTGTAATAGAATCCCAGGGATTAAGGAAAAATGAGGGAAAGATGGTACAAGAATTTAAATATGTTTGTTTAATAAAGTCATTGCAAGCAAATGTTAATACTCTCAAGACAAAAACCTTTTGACTCTTTCACATAAATCAAAGATATTTGTAGTCCCTTCTAATTCAGTTAAAGGCTAATCTCTTTTAAATCCTCATTCTTGTCCATTCTTTGCTGAGGCAGTAATATCTGATTATTAACAAAGGTGATGGAGTGCTTTCGGAACCAGCTGCTGCAGCTCTGTGTCAAGCATAAGAAGAACTGATTGGAAAGGCTCTGAGGAGAGAATACACAGAGAAACTCTTGCTAGCATGAACACCTGACAATATTCAAAGTGTTTCTCAAAAAGACAGATGGCTAAAGGAAAATCTCCACTGTAGTCATGTAACAACAAAGAGGAGGCCTAATACGAAAATGTCTGAAGTCATCCATATGTGTGGAGAAAATGAACTACATTCAAATGGAAATACTGGGAGCAAGCAGTTTTCTAATAAACAACCTAGTTGGAGCTAATGCAGTCGTAGTCAGCTGAGCTCTCCTGAGGAGAGAGGGGAATGAGTCCCCTTGGTGTGGTGTGGCAAAACCGAAAAGTTCAAGCGGAGGTTATGGCAACTCTTGGACACAGCAGCCCAGGCTGCAGCCTGTGTTTGAGAAGTGTGCAGCTCAGCACGGGAAAAAGAGATGCAAGGGCTGCCCTGTTCTGCTTTGATCTTCAGCTGACCAAGTGACCCCATCTTGTCCTTCAGCATATGCAGCTCTCCGGGATCGGATCCCGCAGGTTTTCATATTGGTGTCTGGGTAAACCAAAAGCAGATGGCGATGTTATCTAATTGGTACATGGACACTTCCCGACTAGCTCTTCTGGCTTGCCTCCCCCTCTGCTACAGTGGTCCTTTCCCCCTTGGCTCCAAGGAGATGACAGTGGCAGCAAGGAAAATAAGGACATTAGACACCCGATGACAGTACCAACAATGCAGTGCACTGTGGAGGGGAAGGAAGTGCAAAAGCTGTATGATGTTCCCCCCTTGGTGAGCCACAGTGAAAACAAGAAGTTCAAACGGAGGCTACTGCACGTTTATTCTCTTCAGTGGGGTAACTCGGAGGTAGCGTAAATGGCAGAATCCTTTTACCCCAAAATGAGGGTTTGATTCCAGCTCTACAGGCCCCAGACTGATGGGCCTGAGGGAAAGGATAAAATTGCCTCTAGCTCACTGATCCACTGAGAGTTTTACCTGCCAAGGAATGAGAAATCCCAGTTATTCTTTCATAGGGATCTGCACCATTACGGTCTTTTGATATGAAACAGGTTGTAAGCATGCAAGGCTGCCAAATTTTACTACAGAAATACTCGATTTCTCTCAATGGACCCTACTTTCCTAATTTAGAGCCTTACAATTGTTACAGTAAGAGCAGAAACAATCAAATTCTGTCATGGTTACACAGCATAGAATGGCACTGCAGTGGTAAAAAACATTCAATGTAAGTAATTATTAATTCTCATCATTACATTGGCTGTAATATTCTATATGTTACATTACATTTACACAAAGGTTGCTGGAAAATTTAAATTCAATGCTTATGGTGAGAGTACCATTTTCGTTGTCTCTGCAATTTTTGGAGCATGGAGGTTGCTAATTCACAGTGTTGTGTGTCTCTTTTGATAGCAGAGAGGCTCATTCATGTCACTGTCTTGAATTTAAATTTAGATTGCTTATATGTGTTCATATTTTCAATTTATATTATTACATCCACTCCTGCTCTATTCTTTGCTCATTAGGGACCTCTGAACACCAGCTCGAGGAAGTTCTGTTAAATGAATCGCATACCCTTTGCAAGAGCTCTTTGAATGACGTGTGTAATTATCGACAATTAACAAGATGCTAATTATACCTTCAAATTATAATCCTACTGAGCAAAATAAAAATCCTTTATGGAAGAAAAAATTGTTAAAGGCACAACATTATATTAAACCAAATGACAAAAAGTTTGGCAACTTCCAATGGTATAAATCAAACAAACTGCTGAACACATCATGCAGCTTGCCAGAATGGCTCTCTGCCAATTAGCTTTCCATTGCATATGCAATAAGTTGGGGGGAGGTGGGTGGGAAGAAAAGTGAAGGAGGAAGAGGATTTAACTGACGTGTCATTGCTCAATCAATAAAAAAAGTCAGAAAAGCTGTAACTATTTAAACTTTGCAGTGTGTGTTTTCTTACAGATACATTAAACTGACAGAGAAGAAAGGTTTGCCTGAAAGGTTTGAAGATACAGCAACTTTAATAAGGTCTACCTTTGCAAGAGAAACAGCAAAAAACACAACAACTTGAGCACACAATAACTTGTCAACATAATAACTTGGACACAGTCTCATAAAAGCTCATTATGGATTTGATTATTTATTAGCAGTTTGCATGGGCAGTTTTGGATCTTTATCTGCACTCAAAAAGTGAAATCTTTGCAAAAGTAGAGCAGCTAGAATTGGAACTCTACATTCACGTGATTTCAATTTTTCTTAGTTATATTTCCTCCTGGTATAATTAGCTTAAGTATCTTACTCTTCAGTTCATCTTGATCCTGTAATTCCTTAAGGACTTGCTTAGTTCTGGTATCAGACTGAAGTGCTCACAATACTAAAGTTTTGTTGGCATGAATAATAACAAAAAATGTGCCCAATCTGTTGAAAACCTGAAAAATAAAATCCATTTGTTTTCTCTAAAAAGAGTGCCTCTACCATAGAGTAAAACAGAGCTTCGAGATACTACGACAGTTCTCTAAGATGCCTGGGGTATGTACAAATTCTATGGTAAAAGATGTGATGTAACCAAAAAATAAAAATAAAAATAAGAGAATTCTTCCAATAAGGTAGAATTATCAGTGGTCTACCCTGCAAGCATGTCTGCATTCCTTGTAATTTGGGGCAATAAATACTAGAAAAAGAGGACAGCCTTCTGTTGTCTATACTGTTGTTAGTTCTGCTGCAAACATGCAATGGAGCATAGTTTTGGTTTTGTGGATTTTCTTGTTTTGCTTTGTTTTCCTGTTGACAAATTCCAAAAAGCTTATAAACCTTAACAGGAATGGTTTGCAATCACTCATTGAGGTGTATTAGGTGCTCTGGTTGGCCAAAGTAGTGGTTGGGATACATGCCATGTGGCTTCTGGAACTGTTTTCAGGTCATGAAGAGTGATCTGCAAACACTCCAAGTCAAACCTTTGCAAGCTTTTGACAGGCTGGAATTCACACACAGCTGATTTACCAACCTCCACAAAAGGCTCATTAATAAGCCAATTTGTTTCAAATGAGTACCTGATCCAGCTGAACTTTTGAAATTCAGAAATCCTTGGAAGTTTTTAACTCTATTCTGTATTTTACAAAGAGGAGTTTCAAAGGCAATACCTAATTTTTTAGCTACTTAAGAAAACATTGACTCCTTTTCTGCTGTGCAAAAAGATATAGTAGGGGTTTTGTGTCTTAAGAAAAAGTAGAAACTACTTAGAAATTATTTTAGAAGACGTGCCATCAGGAAAGCGATGGGAAATTGGATGACAGCATTTGTCATATTCCATCTGTACTTAACTTTTCATAACCTATCTTATCTAAACATGGGAAGGGAAGACATTGTTTAATTTAGGCCTCATACTACAACCATTTAATAGTCATTAATTACTTTCTTCTCTACGAGAACACAGGGAAAAGCAGACTCATAATTAATCTAGATCTAAATATCCAAGAAAAGAGACATTCTGATCTGCCAGGACTGTATGCAGAGGAATAAAAAAGCATCCTATTTCCCTGTAATCTTCCACTGGAACTTGAAGGGGCTGATGATGGATGACTGGCAAACAGACTCTTTCAATACCACCCCCCCACAGCAACTCTCTAAGACTTATTAAATTTCTAAGCTCCTCAGATCACTGTATACATCAACATAGTTTTCCAAAACATGCTAAACTTTTCTGCTTTGTGTCTCTTTTTCTTTTGTTTGCTTGCTTTTTGTTAGGTTTTCTGAGATTGTTGCTGTTAAATCTATTCTTATGTGGTATGCCTGGATTGATAATGTAGGATACTAGGTTGCCACTGCTAGTTAAATATAAAATAATAATTGGGCAAGGCATATGTCAAATTAAAATATTAGGCAGCAAAATTAAGAAAACAAATTAGAGATCATTCTGCTAAACAAAAGAAAAAAAAACACAAAACAACCCCAGAACACCACAAAACACCACACTTTGACAAATTCCATCTGCTTAGAGAAATGAAAATTGTGTTACCAGGAAGATTCAGAGAAATACTATGAAGTAATAGTATGAGCTGCCACAGTACTGGTTATACTATAGAAAACCACTGGCCTCAATGTAGCAAAACACTTAAACTGTGCTGTGCAGTTTCCCATAATGTTGTGTGGTAAATTAAACACTTTTTCCTCCCTAACTTCTTGTTTTATTAGTAACTTCTACTTTTAAGTTAGCAATAGCTTTTCTCCCACCTTTGCTGCTGGGCCTATTATGGATATACACCTTTTCTAAGATTTTTGTAAGTGTGTGATAACCACCGAGTGAAGAATCAATGAGGAAATTTATGAATTGTGTTTTATTTTCAGGAGTGGGTGTACTAAGTAAGCTCCTCTGGTCAAGCTAGCATTATAAATGGAAGGACAATTTTAGCAGATGACGAGGTACTTTTACAGAGGTGCCTAGTTGAATGACAAAGCAATAAAGGAGGTGTGGCAGATTTCCAGCTGAAAGGCAGCTTTGCAGAAAAGGTCTGGGTGTCATGGTGGGCCGCAAGTTGGACACAAGCTGGCAGTGCACTCTCATGGCAAACAGCCTCCTGGGATGTCTTAGGAACAGGATTGCCAGCAGGTCAAGGGAAGTGATCCTTCTCTTCTGCTCAGCACTGGTGAGACACACGTGGAGTGCTGGGTCCAGTTCTGGGCTTCCCAGTACAAGAGACGTGGACATACAAAAGAGATCTCAACAAAGGGCCACTATGGTGATGAAAGGACTGGAGCATCTCTCATATGAGGAAAGGCTGAGAGAGTGGACTGTTCAGCCTGGAGAAGAGAAAGCTCAGGAACGATCTTGTGATAGGATGATGAAGGGCAGTAAAGAACAGGGAGCAAGACTCCTCTCAGTGATGCCCAGTGATGGGACAAGAAGCAATTGGCTCTTGAAATACAGAAAATCAGGAAATTCTTTTTTGTTGTTGTTGGTGGTTTTTTTTTGGCAATTGGCTCTTGAAATACAGGAAATCAGGAAATTCTTTTTTGTTGTTGGTGGTGGGTTGTTTTTTTTGTTATTGTTTTTGTTTGGTTTTTTGTTCGTTTACTGCAAGGCTGGTCAATTGTTGAAGAGATTGCCCAGAGTCATTGTGGAGCCTCTGTCCTTGGAGATACTAAAAAACTGACTGGACACGGTTGTGAGCAACCTGTTGTAGGTGACCTTGCTTGAGGAGAGGGATTGGATTAGATGATCTCCAGGGGTGCATTCCCACATCAGCGTGCTGTGATTCTGTGACTGTGAGATAAAAATGAGAGAGACATAAGGAGGACAGAGTTCTATTAGGTCAGGTTGTCTTTGCAGGTGTATGTGGGTATGTTTATGTAAAGGGTAATCAACTGTAAAGGACTTTCACAAGTTTCTTGCTTTTGTGGAGTCTTTCCATTTACAGAGCTGTGAGCTGAAAGGCTTTAGAAATTGGCTTAACCAGTTTTCATGTCTGAATGAGCAGATATCTACATGTAGCAGGTTGGGTAGATTGAATTTCTTTTCAGACATTGTAATCACAAACTATGATGAAAACTAATAGGATGC
>NW_009661369.1:1278082-1282504 GCF_000708025.1 Charadrius vociferus
GAAAGAGGAAAAATACATAATCAGCAGGAGAAAGGAAAAAAAAAACCAACAAAAAAACCCATAGACTTACATGAGGAATCCAAAAGTGCAGATGAGTAATAGAAAAAATCATGCTGCTCTTTTTGGCTCACAGTCACCCTTTCTGCCCATTAGAAAATGGCTGGAGAAAAGGTAGGTTTGTGATACTTCAAAGCCTGTACAAGTGATTAATCCACCTACCAACCTTATCAAGACAGAAAATCAGGTGTACCCTCTTTAATGCCAGCTTGCAAAAGCACTTTATTCACACAAGGAAAGCTTTATTTATGAAAGGGTGATACAATCATAACTTAAGATAACAAACAAAGTGTAATCCAGTAATTTTAGAAGCAATCTGTTTAACCTCTTTTCCTCACTATCGGAACATATCTTCAAAACAGTTCTTTCACTGCATCTTATTACCTGCCCATTGAACCTCTTTCACCAGCAGGAGAAGGACGAGAACACTTTTTCAATTTTATTTTGTGTGGTCTGAAGGGTCTGGGAGCTGCCTGCTGGCTCTACTACCTAAACTAACCTGATGACTGATGGGAAACTACTTGGTAAACCAGCCTCACCAGACTCTACTCCATTCTCCTCTGTAATCTACCTAACTGGATTTCTATATTTTATCTGTCCTGTTTCTCACCAGAAAACCGATAAATTTGTGGTTGTTTTTAGTAATTAATTACTGCTTGGATCTTTCTTTGTCTGTGGAAACTCAGTGTTAGTTTCTTCCCCGCAACATCCTCCTACAAGCAAATCAAGTTTCTTCCCAGTTGACAGTGACTCCTGAGGTTACATGTTAGGAACACTGGTTGGCAGCTTATGCAAAGCAAGCTGTCTGGCATCCCACTTCTTATTTGCAGCAGACAGCTTTTCCTTCCCTGGTTTGATCTGGAGTTTGGGGAATGCTTGGGTGGAATTTACTCCAGCTCCTCCCTGCAATCGTGCGTCAGGATTAAGTATGTCGTTCTCTTAGGCTCACTTCTGTAAACACTTACGCATCTGTTTAACACTTGTGAGTAGTTCCACTGAGACTCACAAGTAAAGTCAAAGTGACAGAGGATAAAGGCGTGATTTAGAAGAGGAGTGTATACAGTGGTTTCTTAGATCCCTGTCTAATCTAGGAGGGGTAGGTGACATTCTATATTTCTTCTCAGTGGGCTCACGAATTGTTCTTCTTCCAGCATTTTAGCATGTCAATTCCTTAATTATGACTGTGGAGACAGGTGATAAATGAAATACAGAATATTTCCTTTTTACACTGAGAACTATATTAAATAGGTTGCAAAAACGACTACTTAAACTGAGCTGAACTCAGGAGCTAACTCTTCTATTTAGGGAAGCAACTGGTAAATTTAAAATAGAAAGAGAAACATCCTCATTTTCTAGCTTTTGAATGAATATTTCTCCCTCAGACAAAGGAATGGTACAGTGGAAAAGAGCCAGACTACTTACTCAGTCATATGAACTTCTGAAGAGACTGCTGTGTAGTCTACTGCTAGCTGAACCAGGAAAATGTGTTGACCACTTAGGAATCAGATATCAATTATCTCCATATGCAAACACCACGTGTAACATTCCTCTGTCTCAGTGTCTTTTTCTCTCCCTTGCAAACAGTGTTTAAACCAACTGCTTATTCATTTCCGTACACATACAGATACATATTTTTCCATGTGGTTTTACATAGTGTACGTACAGAGCTAGCCAGACCTCCTTGGACTTTTAATTCAGCAGTGCCATCTTCATCTCACAGCATTCATTGTGGAAAATTCTGGCATGATATTTAAATAACATAAAATCATGAGAAAACATGAAAATAAATTCCCCTTTCAATGGCGAGTCAAGTAGTATAACAAAGGAAGAGGTGTTATATTACCTCCACACATGAAAGAAATTCTGAGTCTGCTGGTACCTGAAGACTTGAATTCAGTGAAAAAGTACAGAAAAATTGGTAAAATAGTAATACATAATGATGTTGTAAAGAATAACAGGGAAGATTAAAGGGAATACTTTGAAAATGGGAAAATTCATAAATAGCATAGGTAAGGTTAATGTATATTTTAGCATATGAGTAACGTTATATAGCACCAAAGCTACTGGCATAATTTTAAATTATTTCTGAAATATCCAGGGTGATCAAGGAAGCTTAATATACTGGAATACTGAAAAAATAGAAGCAGACTGTTAAATAAACTTGGTAATGTACACATACACTTACAGTCTCATCTGTTCTACTTAAAAACATCCTTTCATCTCTAACATAAAATACCTATGTAGTTCCTCAAATTTCTCAAAATGCTGTTCAAAGACACCCACTTTGAAGTTTGCCCTAGCTAAGTGAAGACAGCTAATAACTTAGCCACCAGAAAGATAAACATGAGGTCAGAACAAAGACTGTACTTTTTTTTTTTTTTCCAAAAAAACCCTGGATATGAGGCTTGCACAAGGTTGTATGCTGAAATTAAAGGGTTTTTATTATCAATCTGAGGGTGCTGAAAATAGCTATGGGTACTGTAATGTTTAGGTGGTAAGATGTGTAAACTGAGGTTGGTTAATGCTGGCTCCACTAGTGGTTTCCTTGATTTGAAATGATTATGCTGATGGGAAGCACACTTGAGCAACCTAACTGTAAATGCAGACTTTTGGGGGTTTGGGGATTTCCTTAGGTTATTTTTCCTTCTTTTAAGTCTAAAGAAAAGTATTTCTCATCTCTCAACTTTTAAGCTCCTGCTTATCACGTGGTGTCCTCCTGTATTCTCACTGCGTTCCTTCCCCTTCTACTTGAAGTTACATCCCTTTCCACTCTGCCTTGAGCAGTTTCCTTTCCTCCTGCTTTTTTTTTCACAGTATAATTTCTATCCACTAAAAATATACAGAGCTCCACATGATCTTTCCTTTCTGTGTCTATTCCACCACTGCACATGTTACAATATGCAGATTTATTGGTAGAATTGGCATATTAAAGAACCACAGACAGGGAGAGAAAGAAGCTGGAAAAAGGGAGGAACAGTGTGGAAAGTGGAAGATGGTATTGGGTGCAGACCTTAGCACGTAGGAAAACAGCAGGCTGTAGAAGAGTTTTCTTCTGAATGCAAAATACTCCTACCACATCCCAGTTACAAAAAAACCCCACTTTTTTTGGTAAGAAATACAAAAAGAAAAAAATGTATTCCTCACTACTTCATTCCACTACAACACCATCCACTTGAGGGTACCAATGAGGATGAAAAAATCTTAGGCAGTCTATTATTAGAACATTGACCGCAAACCGTCTCTTCCAACCTTCAAACCTTCAAAGAGAACTGATATTTTACTCATAAAAGTAAATTTCTAGCTGTACTGGATTGCACTTGTTTCAATTGCAGTCAGTCCTAGTAGCTTCAGCCTGCCAAGGATTAATACTCAATTACTCACATGTTGTTTACATTGTTAAAACGTCTGTTATTGTATTTCCTCGATAAACAGAACAAAAAAAAGGCTTTTTGGAGGTTGCCTTAGTCTGTCAAGTCAATACAAATGTAGGATATTTTAAGACTGTTTATACTTGATATCATCTCTGCTATGAGAGCTGTCTTCATTCTATTTTTGAATGAGGTTTATACTATAATCCTAAGCACTTTAAAAATATGCTACTGGAAGTTATCTGGCAGATTGGACAACATCATCTGCTATTAAAATACAATGTAATTTGCTTTTAAGAATAACTTTTTTTTTTTTTCTTAGCAAAATGTCTTAACAAGCCTTATTCACATTATTTCAAACATACATAGCAAAGCTATTATTGGAGTTTTAGACACTTAGCCAGGTCTTGCTGAGTCAAGCATTTCTGGGAAGGAGGCTGAAACACATCTATTTAAACACATCCAATGTTTAAATAGAGCTATGCTAGCAGGTACCTGCGTAATTAAATCTCTTCATTCTTTAATCAGTATTCTTGTCAAATTCTGGAAGCTCTCATGTTGTAATTGTAAAGAATAGAAAACAGGTAAGTGTTTAAAGATGATTTTTCTTGAAGTGTAGAATAGGGCTAGAATAAACCCAATTTAAAGTAGAATGCTACCAACTTTATGGAATGTGAGAGTGGGTAAGCCTACCACATATTTTCTTTGCTTTAGTGCAGAAACATTTGCAGAAATAGGTCAATATGGTAAAAACGTGCTGTGAGCCTCGCAGAGGAACAGTCCACTATGAAACATAAAAGAAAAAAACAAGGTACATTTTTTGTGCTATACACATGCACACTCCATTTATAAGCCAGAGCTTTCAGTCTGAATTCTAGGCACGAGTATTACAGCTGTCCTGACCATTTAATCTTTTTTCTTTTATATATATAAGGAGAATATGTACTAGCCTCAGTGCTTCCACAATACCCTTGATCAAAGATTTATATTTTCCCTG